>NC_040025.1:21403891-21665562 GCF_000972845.2 Larimichthys crocea
GAAGATAGAAAGAGAGAGTTGTTAGGTTAGACAGCAGAGCATACAGAGAAGATAGAAGAGGAGTATTTAGTATCCTGTGGAGAAATGAAGTGACAGAGAGAAAAGATGCAGAGCAGAAAGGGAAAGGCAGGTGTGAGCTATAGTACATGATGTACAGATTTATAAAGCATAGATTCACTCACTCAAATATGCACACACACACACACACACACACACACACACACACACGCGCGCACACACACACACACACATTAAGATTTTTACAGCTAATTGGTACAGCATCATTGATCAATCTCAGGCAGGGTGTGGATGTGCAGAGATAGAGCATTCATTGGAAGAGAGGTGTTATCGGTCACAAAGAGTGAATTTTAAGGATTCCCCACGCTCCCCTGATTTCAGCTAATCCCTGATTCAGATACACTGAGAGGCAGGGTGCATGCACGCACACACACACAGAAACACACAGCATTCAAATGAACAAAGTACCTCAGTGCACAGAAGTCAAGGTAGAAGAAAGATCGAAGGGAGGAAACAAGAGAAAGTGAGAGTAGGGAAGGAGGAGGGAAGGTGTCAGGCAGGCAAGGATAAAATGTAAAGGAGCAAGTGTGGGGGGGTCGAGGTTATGAAAGAACAAAGTAGCAGGAGGGCAGGACAAATAACTGAGGATACAAACAGAATAATCAATAGAGAGTGCAGAGAATAAAGTTAGGGTACGTGGAGTCGGGAGGAAAAAAAAGGATGTGAGGAAGGAGGAAGACAGGAAGTAAGACTGTCAGACAGAATTTGTCTGTTCAGCATTTTGGGTCAATAAGAGAATTATACGATATGACTGATACCTCTCGCATATTTGAGCTCTATGAAGCTACAGCCAGCAGCCAATTAGCTTATAGCTTAGTCAGGGCCGGTCCTAGCTATGGGCAATGTGGGCGGCCGCCCAGGGCGCATTCTCCGTGGGGGGCGCACGAACGCCCGAAAAAGCAAAAAACCTCGGTAATTTTCGATACCGATCATTTAGTTAGCGGAGCGGGCGCCCGGGGAGCGGGGGGTTGACAAGGCAGAGGGGGGCGTCGGACAGACCGATGGGGGCGCACGCACCCGGGGCGCACGGCGCATCCAGGGGCGCACGGAAAGAAAATGTTCGCCCCGGGAGAGGCGGGGGGGGGGAGGATGGGTTCGCCCAGGGCGCAAATGTTGCCAGGACCAGCGCTGAGCTTAGTGTTAGGAGCAAGAAACAGACTGGTTATGGCCACAGGGTGCAAAATATTCTGCTTATTTACACCTTTCAGAAGAAGATTAACTTTGTTTATGCCCAATGGGGAAATTCTTTTTTAAAGTTCACTAATGAACATGCTGAATGCTGTTTGTTTAATCCAAGTAAATAGTGTGAACGTTGTGGTTTTACAGGGGTTCTGTATTTTGCAACTGTAATCACTTCTTGGAACTTCGATTGCCTGCTTCATGGTGACATTACAGCTTTGAGCTTCAGAGGTGCTGGTAGGTATTTTATTACAGAGTGAGGCTAGCTGTTTTTTACCCGTTTCCATCCTTTATGTCAAGCTAAGATAACTGGCTCCTGTATGCTCCTATCGTATTTGCCATACAGACAAATTGAACAAATTTATAGGTATATATTGCAACATAATCAAATATGAGAGAAGCAAACTGGAATGTTGTGATGTCAGTTCCGGGTTATATAAAAAACAGTTAAATACATTTGACTTTGGCTTTCTGTCCTCGCCATTTTGGTGCTGACAACAACATATTGCCACGTATCTATTACCCTCCCCCTCTTTCTCTCCTTTCTCTCTGTCCTCCACCTCTCATTAGACTTCCGCTCCATATCCAGCTTCCACTTTGCCTATGCCTCCCCTTCCCCGCAGCTCCCCCTCTCCTCTATGTAATGAATGAGGGAGCTCCTCCCGCTGGATAGAAGTAGGTCTCGGGTGGAGTGGGGGAGGTAGTAAAGGGTGAACAGGGACAGCAGAAAACTGGCCAGAGGAGATACAGTCTGATGGATGGCCAAAGAGCGGAGCAAGAAGAGGGAAGGAGGGTTGATGGGGAGCTATCATTCCATTTCCTTCCTGTCTGGCTTCTTTATGATGAAGGCCATTACTCACTCAAGAGTACCCAGACACTGTCTTCTCTTTCTTTTTGTCATTCTTTGTCTGTCTTTGTTCACCCTTTCTATCTGTCTGTCATCTTTCTTTGCGTCTACCTACTTCATTCAGTTTTTAATGGCATGTACTACATAGTTAAAGGTCAAAGGTGTACGATTTTGGGGGAATTATTGGCAGAATATAGCAGAAATTAAATGTAATATTCATATGTATGTTTTCTTTAGTGTATAATCATCTGAGAATTATAATTGTTGTCTTTTTGTCACATTAAAATGAGCTGTTTTTTTTTTTATCTTCAGCTCATTTTCCACAGAGTCTGCCATGTTTTTACAGTAGCCCAGAATGAGACAAATCAAACACTGGCTTTAAATAGACTGATTCTGTTTGCTTCTGAGTGCACAAATAGCAGGTCCTGTTCTGTCCTGTCCTTGACTTTAAGTAGACAAAGATGTATTTGTTTCCATAAATTTACCATACTTAGTGATCGTCCAGGCATGTGCAGCCTCCACTCATTCCAGTGTTTACTCAGCTATGCAAATATGACGACTTTAGAGACCCTAGGGATTAAATCAGCAGGACTTCAGCATCACAGCAGGAACACATTATGGCTATCTAAAAATGAGGGCGCATTTTTCATCCGCTCTTGTCCGCACTCAATCATCCACAAGAGAGAGCATTTCCACACCTCTCCCAACTCAATCACAATTAATGATGGGGAGGCGGGCAGTAAATTTGGGTTATTAAAATGGCTTCAGTGCTTCATTGAGTTGAGTTCGAACTATGTGTGTAATTAGGAAACGAGCAAACACACTGGAGCGGAGAAATGGAGTTGTTTTCAATTAAGGCCTACAAAGCAGAACGCATTTAGCTGGTGGGCCAGCCAGAACTTGATAGGGCTGATTGGTGCTTAAATTGACAAGAGGAGATCTCATTACAGCAAGCAAAGATGAAAATAGTTAGAAACCTGTGTCTGTCACATATTGAGATGTGAATGAGATGTTTTGGGAGCTAGCTTTGTGTCATTAACAAGTAAGCAGCAGGAAGAACATTTTATATTAAGCCACAGGAGTGTGTGCAAGTTGCATTTTTGTGTATAACATTTCAGCATACATAATCCCCTTAAATGCAGTCAGTTATGGAGTGGAACGTTTTGGCAGCGGTTTTGTGTTTTTTCTGTTGAAAATCAGCCAAAGCCTTTGTTGTGGAGTTGGCTCAGTCAGAGCATGAATGAATGGATTGGATATGAGAGAAAGTCCCACAAGAGAGGGAGCTGGGGACAACGAGTGGCTGTGTTTTTAGGCCCGCGTGAACTGGTTGTGACTTTATTAATGTCCATATTAATTCCCCCGCACATGGTCGTGACACACACAAAAAAAAAGCCTGCTGTCTGAGTACATTCAGGGGTCAGAGGAAGGTTTGTGAAAAAGGAGAGAGAGATATATTCAGTATAGGAGAAATAAAGATGTGCTCACATTGTTGAGAAATAGAGATGATAGAATCACACTAATGTGATGTTGACTGCATAATGAAGGTACTGCTGTCAGGAAATATTACCTCCCAGAAACTAGCCACAATACGACTCAACCTATGCCGGTGGAAGTAATATATGGAATATAATTACCATATCCAGATATGATGTTTACAGAGGGGTGAAGTGCCACGTGTGAGAAAATGTGGTGATGCAGCGGAAATAGCAGCTTTACATTCGTCTCTTCAAATTAGCATTGGGAGGTGAGAAACTGGGTGCTCCTTTTTTAATCAAAAGAACAGCATCTGTTTGCCCTTCCATGACTTCAAGCTTTTAAACCATATGTTCACAGTCAGTTTGGGTTAAATTTGAACGCATTAAGTGAATTTCATTTGTTTCACACTATATTATAACCATTTTCAAATTGTAAAACCTTTTCACTTGCAAAGGTAACGGGTACATTTTTAGCTTGTCTATGATAAACGAGAAAATACTGCAGGCTACACAAAACTGTATAGACCCTTAATATATTACATGAGTTTATTTGCACTCTGCATATTTTTTACATGGGATTTGCTAGACTACCAGAAGGGATTTTATTGCAGACTGTAGCATTAACACACATCATCCCAGCTAATTTCACATTAATGAGAAAATCCAGTAGGCTACTAGAGCAATTACAGGGTGATTATCTAAAAAAACAATTAAAAAGCAATGTTGTATTCCTACTTCCAGGAAATTAAAACACAAATACATTCATACACCCACACTCACTGGCTTGCTAATACTGTACACACACACACACACACACACACACACACACACACACACATACATATGCTTGAGTGCATCACTTAAAGTTTTTTCTTCTTGTGTGTTTCAGTTGCGTCCAGGCGAAGCCTTCACTGTGTATCACACCAGTCCGACTCTGTCCAGTTTGTCCAAACCTGTGGTGCTTTGGACTCAGCAGGACGTCTGCAAGTGGCTTAAGAAACACTGTCCTCACAACTATCTGACCTATGTAGAGGCCTTCTCCCATCACGCCATCACAGGTACCGTGCGCACCACATGAAGATGCACCCACACAAAGGTGCTGTAAGCATTGCTTCTCGCTGAAACCATATGATTCTTTTGTTGTAATGAGAACTAACTTTCATATTCGCAACTATCAATAGTGTAGAAATGAATTTTACATGTTGCTTGATGGTGATATCCTTGGACCAGTTCATTGACCTCTGCTGCTTTCAGTAAGCACGGGAGTGATGCTTCTATCTTCTAAAAGGCTTACCAAATGTCACACAAGTTATATTTTTAGGTTTGTGGTTCCACAGCTTAGCTTTTTCAACTGGAAACAGGTTTACACCCAAATCTCTGCAAAGGAGATTTAAAAGGCATTCATGTGAGGTAAAGAAAGGAGTACAGCCTATTTTTGGAAAAGAAAAGGAAAGCTGTGGAAAAAATGGAAATGGTGGGTTACATGTCTCAAGTACGTGTGCCCCCCTCCCATACACACACACACATTTATTTGTTTGCAAGCCTACCCAAATATGTGGAAGTGCTATTACACACAAACCACAACAATATTAGACACATCACTCACACAAACATACACGGATACACATTTATTCGCACATATCCACAGCCTTGACGGGCCAGATGGGAAACAGTTTCTTTTTATTGTCGTTCATAGAACAGATTGCTGTTCTGCATCGTAGAGTCAGCCACCACTCGATTTCATTTGCATGCACTCTCACACAAACACTTACATACACACTGGCTTTAGGGTTAACAGTGCAGCTGCCGTCATAGTTACAGTAGCTCTGATCTGATCATTTTTATTTATGTATTCTCAAACAGAGAGAAGGAGAGAAAGACAGGCTTGGATCCAATTATCCTTATGTATTCACTTGCTGATGTCCATATGGATTCCATGATGCCTGAGTTATTACTTGTGCAAATGTTGGACGAATATGTCTTTTTGTTGTTAATCCATGTGGTCAGTATCAAAGACTCGTATCAGTAAATTGTTCTACATACAAATTCTCTGTGTTTTTTTATACACAGAAGTATGTTGGATCTTACCAACCGCTGTGAAATGAATTCTGTGTCTGTATCATCTTAGTTCAGTGACCCAAAAGTAATTGTATCTCTCTTAGTCTCTCAGTAAGGGCACCATTACAGTGGAAGAAGCTGCCTGAGGAGATCAGTGCAGCTTCTTCAGTGTCTCTTGCTTTCACATTAAATTTATTGCATTCATGCATGCAATTCATGCATTCCTCTTTTGACATTCATTTTGTCACGACTGTTTGTGCTCTGTTTGGTTTTATTCAAAATATTGTAATTGTTAATAGTAGACAAGATGATTCAGGTTGGTGTCGGTTAAAAGCAGGAAAGATTCTGTCGGAATATGTTTGCATTGTGAATATATCTCTGTTTCAACCGAGAGGCAACCTCTGTAGCTGTGAAGTGAAGCCAACATGGTAGTGCCAAAAACTGCACTTCCTCAAACCATTGCCCTGCTCCAGTTCTGGTGCCTACTCCAAGGCAGCTCCATGTCAGCATCGCCACTTTGGACCTGAAAACCTCCTCCTCCTGGTGGTCCAAAGCTCCTGTGCCAAAGATGTGAAAAACTGAGCTAACTAGTTACTGGCAGCAGTTAGCAGATACTTTACTAGCCATTAGGAAAACCTTATTATGAATCTCATTTCTTTTGTTGGCAAGACAGGGACTGCATGTTGAGGCAGAGTAGCTGGAGGATGTCAAAGAAACAACTAAAAAACATTTTCTCTATATAATATGATCCAGCTTCATGGAAATCTGTGACATTGTTGGTTGTGTGTGACTTGACAGAGGCACTGTTTACCCTATTACAAGTCAGTGTAGCATCAAAATGACAGTGAAGCTGTTATTTTATGGTAGAATAGTTACATAATGTTGCTTTAAGTACAGGATCTAAATACGATCTCTGCCACGCCGCTGCTGTAGAGGAGTGTAAATAATGGTTCAGATTACACTCAGTAGTGGCAGGTTATAAAAGTTTAATGCTTGGCAGAGAAAACAGTGGCATCCTATACGTTATTTAGTGACAGTGTTTTCACCCAGTGTCAAGGTGGAATCTGTCACTAGATGACTTCTCAGAATAGCGATCACGTACCTTCCCTTGACGCCAGGTGTTTTTATTCGAGATGCGTTTTTTTTAGTTGTCTATATTCTGTCCACACTGTGATAAGAAATTGCAAACGTTCTCTAGGTCAGCAGGTTCGAAGACTTCAGCTGCCAGACAGTCGATAAACTGTCACCTGCTGTCCTCAGCTCACAAACAGATACTTTCTTATGACTACAAGCTGCATAAATTGCATTTAAAGACTGAGATCTGATCAGAAAGCAAGCCAGACCACCTCCAGATGTAGTCTTGCTGACTGGATTGCATTACAGCTGCTGAGGCATGAATTTATTCCTTTGTAATATTCTGTTTCCTTATCAAGGTAATATATCCCAATGTAGGTCACAATTTCATACCAGGTGTGAATTGCAGATGAGACACAAAGGATTGGAGGCATAAAAAGAATATACAGCCTATAGAATATATGCTGAAAGTGAAATAAAGTGACTAGTAAATGTGGCTACAGGGCTTCATACTTACCTTTGTGTTACTGTAAGCTCAAAGAAGTGCAATACAGTATAGGCCTTCAGGGACAGCATGGACTGAATTGGCCAACTATCAGAGGTTTAATCTAAAGGTTGTTCTTTCATAAGGAAGTCTTTACCTTCCTCCCTCTTGGATCGGTTTTCAGACAGTTTTAAGTATCATTATTATCCCAGCCAAGGCAGAACTGCTTCCCATTTGCCCACAGACATTGTTAATAAGCAATTTATTTTGAAGCCAAATTGAGAAAAGCGATCTCCATTGAAACAGCCTTTGTTTTTGTGTCTCTTTTCTTCCTTTCACAGCGCTACTTTCCCTATCTGCAGGCAATTATTAGGAGCTGTATTAAGTCTGTCTGAGGGGAATTGATTTGAGCTCCATTCATCTGCTTTGCTATTTGTACACACACACACACACACACACACACATGCACACACAGACCAAGGGCAGTGGTTTTTCTAGGGCGTACTGGTACTGCTGTTGGCAAGCACACACGAGAGGGCTGTGGGGGAGATCGAGTGAAGAAGTTGATGACTGTGTACGTGCAGAATTGTGTGTGTGTAAAAAGATTACTGAAACTGTGCACAAAATAAATGGAAAATTATTGTTGTTATATCCCCGAGACAGTCGTGCACACACAAAACGGGTTGTTCTACTCTATGTGCCAGAAATAGAGAGCACCTGGACTCTGAGGGAAAATAAATAATGTGCATTTAAGCCACATGTACACACACATACACATATCCATTAAACCAAACTGGTTTGTCGTGACTTAGTTTCCCAGGGAGTGGAGACCTACAGTAGAGGTAGCTATTGTCTGTATTGTTTCAGCCAATCTGGTTGTAAGGCAAGGTCTGCCTGACAGTTCTGTCCTCATTTGGCTCACCCTGCTCTAGTGAGAGCTATATATCATATCTAAAAGAGTTGAAAGGTGAAAAATCGTAATTATTGCTGCTTTCTAATATAATGTTCTGTAGTTTGTCTGCTGACTACAAAGTATAAATAACTTGACTTTAACAGAAATTTGTGAACAAAAGTTTCCTCACTGCTGTGTCCCTGTGGACATCCTGGTACACGTTACCACTACAAGGTACACACAGCTACGGTTTATTTACAATGGATCAGTATCATAAAAGAACTCAAGACTGGCTTACAGTACACGTAGTTTTGACCTCATTACACAGATGATGACCTATTTATCCAGTTATATAATTTTACTATATTACAACTATTATCTTAAACTATTGACAACTATTGATATTATTGTTTATCCATTGACCACAATTTTTTATCCTTTTGTTTACTGTTTTGGCCCATTCACCTACCGCTGTACGTTATTGATATTGATTACACTACTATATTGGTGTGTATGCTTGTTGAGTGTGTGTATTATGTTTTACATTATTATCTGTGTATGTGTGTAGGTTGAGTATTTACTGGTATGTCAGGGTATTTGTTTGGATATTTTTTTTTGATAGACTGGCTATGGTGGTTGACATATTAATCTCAAGGTCTGTCAGTTAAGGGTAGTTTGGTCATACTACTAGATACCTGTGCGTATTTACTGTATCGCCCAAGTTATATGTTAAATGTATCACTGGTCTAAAAGTACAAACATGGAAAGAGTGTGTAGAAGTCCAGACACATAAACTAATTGGACTGGGATGTGAAAGGGGCCAGTATACTTGGACTACGCCCGAGAATGTCTGTAACTTTCCAAAAAACAATAATCTGACTTTCACACGTCATGCAGCCATTAGCCAGGTGTGTGGAGCTTAGAGAGTTGGCAGTCGGTTTGAATTTTAAGCACAATTATTTCTGTCTATTTCCATGTGTACAATGCAACATTATGAATGCCTTATAGGTGAGACTGTGTAAAAATGTTCACCATTATCCGGTCATTTCAACAATTATTCTGTTCCTCTCTATAACAGCCCTAACCCACCTGCTGATATGGTAACTCTTGATTTGATGAGACCAGGTGGCAACCTAGCTGTCAAACTGCAGTTCCTCAAATGGCCACTTGAGGCTGGCTATAAAAGAGTGGATCTCCTTAAGCTCCCATATTAAAATGAAAACTCCACAGCAGAAATAAACATGTTTACAGCCTGGTACAAAAAATGGTTTTGGTCTCAACAGCAAATTTCCCTGATTGTCACAACTATACTAGGGGTGATTTTTTGTTTTTAATATAACTCAACAGCTCAGTCTGTGGGTCAGAAGATCTATGGCTTGAGGCATGTTACATTAGCTTTTACAAATGGCTTTAGAGGCACTCTCTCACACTATTATACACACAAATTTGTTCTCCACAGCATGGCCTGTTTTTATGAAATGTGACTACTTATTCTCTATTAAGAATATTTATATTTCATGGGCTCAGAAAAGGGACAAAGGACACAGTACTCTAATTCTCCTTTCATTTGCTAATTTTCTCGTCTTCTTCTCTTCTCTTTTGTTCTGTTCTGTTCTCTCCTTTCTCCTCTTCCGACAGACATGCTTATTAGCTGCTGTGGATAAATAAAGGAACAACAAACATGGTTTAATGATTGCGTCCCATTATCTTCATTTTAAGTCTCTGGGTGTGTGAAAGAGACACAGAGAGAGGGAGAGGGGGTCTGAGAGAGACAGTACTATGTGTACAATGATACTATAGTATACATATATGCATACATAACTTGGGGTACTTTTCCTTTGCAGTACATTCATAATGGACAGATACTGTACAGAAACAGGGAGCGTTATAGAGATACAGGGGATGTACTGATGTCCACTGGAAACAAGAATGAATGGAATGAAATGGAGAGTGAGCTGAATGAGTAATGAGTCTAATTATGATTTGGGCATCGTACAGAGCTGCTGCAGGTATGATGGATCTCTCTTCTGTCTGCACCAGTGAAGGACATTGCTCCCTTACCCATAGTAACCGGTGTGTGTGTGTGTGTGTGTGTGTGTGTGTGTGTTTGTGTGTGAGTGCGCGTGAATTACCACACACGCATGTCTAGGTTTTTGATATTGCCTCTGTGCTTATGTGTGTGTGCAACTTGATTGTAAAAGCTGTTTACTGTGGGTAATGGTATGTTAAATGTGTATGTCCCTGGGGTTAACTGCCAAACTCTGTAGTAAAACTCAGCCACAGGAAAGAGCCAGCCTAAGAAAGCCTCCCTATGCCAGCCTCTTTAGTGTTAAGTATGTATGGAAAGCTGCAGTAGGCTGGAATAAAAACCAGGAGGGGTGCATATATCCCTTACATACAAAAACATAATGGAGGCTAATCAAACTGGAATGCAGTGAATTTATATTTTAAGTTAATACCACAAGGTAAATTTCAATGGTTCTCTATAAAACATAGCTTCATTTCACAGCCACGGACACTGCCAAACAAATCTGTACTGTTACATAATTTATTGTTGTCTAAAATCACCACCGGAAATATGTCTATTTTTACAAATCAGCAGAGAAACTTAATCCATATACATCTTTTCCTTGCAGGACGGGCGTTGCTGCGTTTGAACGGGGAAAAACTAGAGAGGATGGGAATCGTCCAGGAGACGCTGAGGCAGGAGGTCCTCCAACAAGTTCTCCAGCTGCAGGTCAGAGAAGAGGTCCGCAACTTGCAGCTCCTTAGTAGAAGTAAGTAACAAGTGTGTGAGCAACCATGTTTCTGTGTATTTCTGTGAGTAATTGTGTTTTTGTGAGAGTGGGAAAGTTAAAGACACTGACAAACAGTTGGAGAGCGGTTGGGTTTGGCTAAATTGGAAGGAGGCAGTCTGAGACCATGCATGCCTGCTGTGGCGTGCGTGGAGTTGTACATCGAAGAGCAATTGTTTGTGGCTGTGTGCGGTTTTATTGATGGGAGCTCTTGATTTGCTACCCTGTTTCTGAATGATGGCTTCAGTAAACACTTTTTATCGAGCCTTCAATAAACTGGCTCAGTCAGTCACTGGTGACCTGGATTCAGCTGTTTGATGTGGCGTGTTTCTTGCAAGGCTGTTTGGCTGTTGTGGTTGTTTTCTTGTGTTCATCAATGGCTATCAAGTCATCAAATCGAAATGTCTGCTCAATTTCCTTTCTCAAGAACTGGATGGCAGATGTTCCCTGGAGATCGGTGTTCAAATCTTCCAATTTTGCCACAAAAAGTTGCCTCTAGGTACCATTTCAGTTGCAACTCTTTTATGTGATTGTTTTTCTTGGGGGTTATTTTTTATTATTATTCATTTTTCACGATCTGGTCATTACAGCCTGATGCATTGAGCATCTTCCAGCTATTTCACTCCTTCATTTTTCTTTGAGCACCATAATCTTCAAGATCATGACCTACATTCAGCTGCAGCAGCATTCTGGCTGAGCTCATGTCTCGATCTGCAGCACTTAAGGGGAATTACAACATATTTTCTGTTCTCCCTTTCTTTCTTTCTGTTCTGTTTCTGGTCTCTCCTTATTCATGTAGCACTACTTTCTACACAAATAAAAAGAATTGTATAACCTTTTTCTCTAAATGGACCAATCTCCTCTCACAAAAGTGAGTCTAGCCAAAAAGAATATCGTGTTAGTTCATGCAGAGCAACTTGTTTATGCCATCAGTTGATCATTATGAGCTGATGGTGTAAGTACTCTTACAATCACCAGCTACATTCAGATAACTCAATGAAGTGGTCTTTGCAATCTGACAAGCTCGCACTCTCACTTTGCGATCATTCATGCTGATGGTGTTACTGTAGGGGGGGTTTCTGTGTTTTTCTACTCACTACAGTCTGCTATGAGGTAAGTGCTTGACAGAAAAGATATGAATAACTGGGTTTGAAGAACATTTTAATCTTTCCTTTGACCATTTGGGACCTGAAAGTGTTTTTGTAGACACAACATCATCTGCGTATCTGAGACAAATTTTGTGAGTGCTCCAAGATCCCATAGCAATATGAAAAGTGTGTGTGAGAGAGGGGGAGACGGAAAAAAGGTAGATGTGATATAAAAGATAAAGAGACTGCAACCCTGTGATCTAAAGAGACTGAGTAAGTGATTTAAATGGGCTCCTGGCTGTGAGATGACATTTGAAAATATAATCAATTCATCTGAAGTCAGTGAATAGCACAGTATCGTTTAGGCACCACAAACCAAATAACGTTTTTTTTTTAGTTGGTGATGATACAAAGGATCAGCTGCTAAGCAACAAGTGAACTGAATATCTCTGCTTGAACTTTTTGGATTATCTTTTGGCAATTCACAAGAGAGTGACAGGAAACACAACAGGGGAGAAATAGGGATGAAATACGACAAAGATCTCTGGCCAGACAGTCACAGTTGCATGTGTCTTCAATGAGTGGATGACCAGGATATCTAAACTTACTCTGTTGTGTGTGCAGATTTATTGTTTCCTTTTTCTTTTGAATCATTTTTGCTCATCTCTTGCCCATTTCTTTTTTTATGACATATGTGCCAATCAAGCATGTTGAATTGAATTAAAATGAATTAAAGTGAAAGATGGAACTCAATTGACTGGTGAGAAGAAATAATTAAATTGCTGTTGGACACCTCTATTAATAGAGCAATGCAAATGTAATTTGCCAGTTCAGCAGACTCTGACTTTAAGCTATAAGGGCAAGCTAATTTGGTGGCCTCATAAAACACCTGAGGTTCACAGGGTTGGAGGGTATTCAGAGGTGATGAAGGTAGGACAGAGCTGGAAAGTGTCTGAAGGGGTGATAATAGGGGGTTGTTTCAGTGCTGAAAATTAAATGAGAAGTGTGATGAGGTGGTGATGAGGACAGAGGTGTTGAAGGTCTGAGTGTGGACTGGAACATTTTAAAAAAACACAAAAAAAAACATTTAACATAGAATGTCAGTGCTGTCATTTGGTACAGCATGACGGCCGACACTTCAGCAAAGTTCATGCAGTCAACAGGCTAAATGTCATGTTCTTGTATCTCAGCCTATACTTTCAAACTATTTTAATAAGACCTATTCTAAAATAATGTGAAGGCTATCAGCATCAAATTTCTAGCAGCATCTAATAGGGCTGGCAATGTCAATTAGTAAGTCAGTGAAATATTTCAACAAATACTGATTGCCATGAATTTCTGTACAGACATTCATGGTCCCTAGAGGATGAATCCTATTGACTGTGGTGATCCTCCAACTTTCTCTCTAGTGCCACCATGAGACATTTTTGTGAAATATTTAAACTATTGGATGGACTGCCATTAAATTTGGTGGATATTGGTGGTCCCCAGAGGATGAACCATTACTGACTTTTCATCTAGCTCCGCCAGCAGGTCAAAATGTGTACACACCCAGTGAATAGCATGAAAACTAAAAACATCAACATGAGGGTGGCACTACAGGATAGCAGTTTGGGGGTTGCTAAAGTCAGTAGTGTTCATCCTCTGGTGACCATAAATGCCTGTACAGACATTTATGCCATCCCAAAACTGCTATCTTGTAGCATCACAAGCATGTTGATGTTTTTGATTTTGAATGAAACATTTCAACATGGTAAGCATTAGAACTGTAAAATGAATGAAACATTTCAACATGGTAAGCATTAGAACTGTAAAAAAAAAAACACACATCATGTTTACATACATTTGTGAGCATAATAGCATGCAGATGTTCACTTTTAGCTTTAAACACTGCTGTGCAGTCACACAGGGTTATGGCTGTAGACTCTTGCACTGAAACACTGACATGCATAGGATGGATAAGATTCGACTGGCAAATGGTAGGTGATATGTGTGTAATGGAAGGATGAGGTCTGGAGGTGAGAAAGAAAGAGTCACACTTGTCGCACAGTAGTTAATGCACCTGCAGGAATTGCTCTCAAGCTCATCTTTAAGAAGCAGAGCACAGGCTGTTTTTGGTTCACACTGTACTCCACTCAAACCTAACACACCCATCCAGCTATTCTCCCTGAGCAATTCCCCCGATACATTTACAAGTGTGGCGTGATTTAGTGAAGCCTTGTGTCATATTGCCTGTCAGGTCTGATTCATCTCCAGTAGATTTACTAAAAATTAAATATTGATCCCACAATAACTGTTGAAAAGGGATGAAAATATGAATAAGCTCAAACGTGATGGGAGTTAGGGTTTCTGATCTGAGCCATGATAGCGCGCAACCCTTGCGAGACTAGATTATTCACATCAGCAGCTTTGTGAAATCCTCTCGTCGGTGATTTCTAAAACTTTTACAAGCAATAAGTGCTTTCTCTGTGCTTCACCAACTCCTTTTGAAAATAAATTAAACGATTAAGGAAGGATAAATGATAGAAAAGAGCAGAGAAACACCTGGAGGATAAGATTTGAAAATGAACAGAGGTGAAAAGGAAGAACAGGACACAGAGCTGCGATTGGAGGTGAGATGTTGAAAAGATAGAGAAAAGTACAGGGCTTGAAATCGACAGATCACAGAGATAGAGAAATGAGACGGGTAAAGAGGCTAATGAAGGAACATGGATAATGAAAGAAAGCTTGCTCTGATAGCACTTTCATTCTCTGGCTGTGGGGCTCTACTTTCCACTCCATGCTAATCTGTCTGGAGCAGGCTCACTTGCTCAGAGCACTATAATAGCATTTCACACTCAACATGGAATCACATTACTTCTGTTGCAAATTATTGTTGAAAATGTTGTTCGACACACAATAACCAAGAAAAAAACGAGTATGAAAAAATAATGTGTCTGTGAGTCCATAGAAAATGTGTCGCTGATCTCCGTGTTTTACTGATATTTTGATTCATACATGGAATGACTTCTACTCTGCCTGTTGTAAGAGTTGTAAGATGTCTTACATGACATTTAAATCTGTTTCTTTGAATAAACCTTAGAGTTGAAATAGTTCAGCATTGCAAACTGGTGTGAACGTGGAAACATGCTGTTGAGTTGTATGATTGGAATTGTGGGATCCATTGTCTTTGCAGTTTGACCTATACTAGGCACTTAAATCGGGATATGTTGGCCTCCACTGCTCCTTCTTTGACCATCCTTTTTTGTTCCTAGGGAGAAGTGCAATACTAAATCATTATGTTTTGATTTCTGTATCAGTAGCTAAGCAACACTTTTCTTTCCTTCCTCAGTGAAGAGAAACATTTTGTTCATATATTTTATCAGTTAATTTCTGAATAAATGCTGTCTATTGGATTTTCTCACTGGCTTGTTCTTTAACACTACTACAGAATATGGCAGAATATAGCATCTAATACCTTGGGACACTTTGTGTTTGAACAATAAGAGAGCCAGCAGCACTTGAATAAATTGATTATAGACAAAAAAATTTTTAAATTAGCATACACTCGAAATCACAGGTTATTTGTTGTAGACTCTGTTGGGGGGAAATTACATTTTTTCACAACCAAAGAACAATGTGACTTGTTTGTCACATGAAATGGCGACTGCAGAGAAGAGTTTAGGCTAATAAAAACTCATTGTATTAATAAGAAGAAGGTAAAATCATGCTGCATTCTTAATACTATCCCTTTTTTCACGCTTCACTGAGCACAGTGACTGTCATATTTTTATCAAAACATAGCTGAACTCCTGTAGTGAAGCACATTATCAATTCTGGGATGCATTTTAACTTAAAAACTCTAAACTTTTTACAGCAACTTTTCAATTCTACAGGGCGTGTGAACGTCAAAACACAACACTGTGTTAGTATCACTTTAAACTTAAGGCAAAGTTTCAGGTCATGGTTAAACAACAAAAGTTCTGTCAAACTTTAAAGTCGCTAAGAGTTGAGAAATAATGCAGTGTGGAAATTCAAAGCTAAACATCAAAGTTGAATGCAAATGTAAATATATAAGCACATCCACCACTTCAACCTTCACTGCTGTTGTTTGCATTGCATTATTTCACAGTCTGTTGTTCATGTTTCCTCTTGCACATAACCCTTTCGTGGCAGGGAAATCTATTCCCTTTTGTGCATGACTCTTGTCTTGTTTTGTTTTTTTTAGACACTTTTGTGTGTATGTTTTGCATGTATTTTCAGCAGGCAACGCTGTGTGTCAGTCAGTGAAAGGTAAGAATGATGTCTTCCACAGCCCAGAGCCACAGCTCTCTCAGGGTACTGTGAACCATGCAGGGGTTGTTGCAACATCTGGAAAGCTTTGGGAGGGAGGATTCAGATCAGAGCCCAGTGGGGGATCTGCCCTCCTTATTTTTCATAGCCTCTGGTTGTTGGTATAACTGTATAATAAACTGTCAGCCCTCTCTTCTTTCTCAACATATCAAATTTTCATCAAAGCCAGTCTATGCTTTTGTGCGTAGCCATCTGCCATGTTTCATACTCTTCGCTGTAATTAACTGAAACGGGATGATGTTATAACTTCAGTGCAGGCCTTGACCCTAACGCCACCTCAAAAGGTATGTTGCCGCCAGCGCCTTAGTTACCTTGGGAGACTGTCTTGCTAACCTTGTTCCTCTGAAACGTTCCTGTGATGTTGCCCATCCTTGCAGAGCTTCACTCAGATCTCCATGTGGCGTCTGCCAGATGAACTGTACCTCTGAATTACAATATGAATGAAAATCTGTGTGTGACAGACAGAGGAAAAGGAAGAACGTGTCAGTTCTCCTCAGCACAAATTTTGCCCAGTTGTTGTTCATCCCTCTCTTCTCATCCGCTTCTCCTCCTCTGCTGCACCTAGGCTCTGACGACTCCATTGGGAGCTCATTTAAAAGGATTTCTATCAGAGAAGTGGTTTTCTCAACGTCTGTACGAGCCTCAAGTCACATCAATGCCTTTCCATCCTTCTGTCTCTCGCTCTATCGTTCCCTGGTTTAGGTTCACTCCAGTGCCACGTTACATCTGTCTAGAGACAGGTGGCGAGTCTATCAGGAGAGGGGGGCTTAGAGCTAAAATGCCAGCAGTCTGGGCAAGGAAACTCTGCCTTCCCACTGACACTTGGTGTCATTTCAGGATGCAACAAACTGGCTAGTTGTCAGGGAAACCACCTGGTCGCATCTGTTGTTTCGAGAGAGAGAAAAAGAGATAATGACACTGAGTAAAAAAGGCTTGTTATTACCTGCTGATTATCTTAATGTCATAATTTCTTCCCTTTGTTGTGAGGCTAAATTATAGCACAGTAGAATGATATAGGAGAAATATGTTCTTTAGAATTTGTAGATGTGCATTTGATTATTCTGAATAGGGGTTTTTTTTGTATTTCTCCATCTCAGCGTCTCTTTGTCTAACTGCATCGGCAACATCACGGCAGTTTTCGTGCACTACCATTATTCTCTTCGTTATTCAGTCAGCCAGTGTTTCATACTAAATTATTGGCTGTTATAGAGGTTGTTGCTCTGTGATTGAGTGCAGCGTGTTACATGAAGAGAGGCCAGTCACACTGCTTACTTGGTAATTCATAGAATCTGAGGGAGTACAGTGTCACATAAAGATTCAGGAGGGTTATGAGCCCTGTATTTATGCTTTAAAAAGACTCAGTTTGGTGTTTTCAAGGGAAGAGAGTTTTAGCACGCAGAAAATAACAACTTCGTGGTCCTTTAACAGTCAAACATACTTACAATAAGACATCTTCAACAAGTTGAGAGCATATTTCTGCTCTTTAACCTCTGCTGTTGATGTGAATCCTAATTATGTATCCCCCTTCTCCTCCTTTCTCTCTCGTCTCTCTGCAGCCTCCTTTGGAAACTTCTCTTAGCTCATCCCTGGATCCATTTGGCAGCCCTTTTCCTCATCCCCTGTCACAATACATCTCCAGGAGCCATGGAAGAGCTGTCGTCTTCAGATATGTGAGCAGAGAATCAACGAGTGAAAGGGGAAAGGACGGGCCTATAGACTACATGCCAGCCAGTCTGGGGGATTCTCATTCAACACGGCCAATCTGGTTTACAGACACTGAGACAGAGACAAAGCCCTGCTGAAGGCAGGGGTACCCGCTGTAACATAGTGATAACATATAAGATTCACAACACTAGTTGATTTAGGCCTGTCACTGGTGTATGCTTGATCACAGCAAATCTCCTTTTGGTTTCCTGTCTCATTCGGATCAGACTGATTGGACAAGTTTTACAGAACTTTGATGAAACACCACACTTGGGTTTATTTTTGACATATGCTTTATGTGTGTGCAAACTGTTTTTTTTTATCTCACAGTTTTTCCTCCCTCGCCTGATTAAGGTCATACATGAATATCTCTGGCATGGCTTCACATCACCTGAAACTTTTGAATCCAGTGATGCTGAAAACATGTGGTGTAAACATAAATGTACATGTAGCGCCACCATTTGGCCGCTGGATCTCCATCTCCCTTTCAAGCTACAACACCGAGTCTGTTTGAGAACTGGGATTAGAGCTGGTCTACCAACACGATTCCTAATCGATTCCTCACCAACAGGTCACACTTCGTTTTCCTCTCAGGACTTTAATTTTGGAATTGTAGGTATGGAGCATCAACAACACTCAAAGCCGAATGTCATTTCAAAAATCAGTCTACAGAATGTCAGTGAGAAATTAGAAATATATCTATACAGTGTGAGAATTGTAGAATAACTGTAAATCTACTGTAGCAGTACCTTTTAGTCTTTTATAAACGGAGTGGATCCCCAGGACATAAAGTTAATGTGATAATCACTGCTTTATAGAGCAATAATTTAAAGGACAAAGGAGGAGAGAATATTAAGAAATATTTTATAATGAGTTGAGATGCAAGTGAGGAGGGAAATATAGATTTTGCCTGTTACAGTTAGCATTCGCCAGCCTCATAGCTTCTGTCATTTGTGTGTGCTACTGTACACTGTATGTCCTCTCTCGCACACAAATACTAAGAAAAAGGACAAGCCTCTGTTGTACTCTACCCACTTTCTTTCCCTGGTGTGACGCTGATTTCAAACGTTCAGAAATCATCATACTCTGACAGCTACGCCAATGCAAAATTCCCAACGTGACTGAAGCGAGCACCTTTGATACCACTTGAGACAGCAGCAGACAGCTATGTAAGATGATGACATTTAAGTCCCATAAATAAATAAATTACATAAATAAATGAACTTCAAATGAGCAAAACCATTCCTCCATCTGTCCTTTGACGAGTAGTCATGGAGTGAAGTAATTGACTGTTAAAGGGGAGAAAATACTGTATTATTTTTGGATTACCTGATGTATTGTAAATATTGACACTTTTGGTTTACTTTGTCAGATGATGGATGAACTGTTTGCAAATGCACAAAGGAAAAATGAAACATATTTATCTGCTTTACAGATATGAATACATGTGGTATGGAACGTGATGAAAACTGTCTTTTTAGAATAAACTAACTGAGTTTGTTGGTCCTGATTTTCACACTATATTACTATAATGTATTAAATTGTTTTTATTCTTGAGAAGTATTCAGGTCAACAGACACTAAAACGCAGAGACAGATTTGATACAGAAGTTACATCAAAGCAACAAAGAGAAATTTCACCAGAACTAAGTCATCTCTACGTATTTGCTCGACTTAAGACAGGTGTCAAAAAACTAAAAGTCAACCCTCATTTATCTTGTCTCAAGATATTGTTGAAGAGGTCCTCAAAAATGTTTCCTATGATGAACAGCCAAAACAAAGTTGTTTTTTTCCCCAATAAATGACTCAAGAAATCACTTCTTGTAACCATCTTCAGAAAAGTGATGGAATTGTTATCTCCCAGCCTTTGAAAATCATTTTTTTGGCTGGCACTTCTCCAATCATCAAAGCTGATTATACAAGAGAGGGAAGTGATGTGAGTGTCCTCTGAAAATAGCCAAGTCTCTGTGGGGAAGTATAGTTCATTTATATCGTTTGGAAATTCAAAAATAGACTGAAACACATCAAGCACTAGACAATCCCAAAATAAATGAACCAGGGTTCCTTCTAATGCATCTGTCACAACATTGACACACTGAGGGATAAAATTTGTGTAATAAAACTTAAATAAAACTGTATATATACATGCATTGACCTGTGCTTGGTGTTTACAGAACATGTGTCAGTTTGGACTGATGCAGATTTCCATACCCTCATTTCTTTTTCCTGATCTTCTCTCTGACACACTAAATTCACACATTCACAAAAGCAAGAATGAAACATTTTAATATTTATGTATTTACTGAGTGTATAGACACACTACAGGACAAGATCTTTCCCCTGTGTGTTTTTATTTCTCTTTTTCACATCTATAGACACACATACACACAGAAACTCAACTGCTTCTATTTAAGTGGCACAAAAGTGATTCACCTCGGTGTCCCTTTCCACTCAAATCCAAAAACTGTCCCCGGATATTTCTGGCCATCCAGAAAATGCTGCACAGCTCTTGTGGATACTTGAAAAAATATTTTTTTCTTCTTCTTCTTTCTGTTTGTTTGTTCTTTTCTCCCAATATTTCATTTATTTATTCATCAATTATTACCTCAAATAGTGTGTGTTACCTAGCATATAAGAATAAAGAGGAAGAAAAAAAAAAGATTCATAAAAGTACAACTATTCTGAAGCTAAATATAAAAATCTGAATGACGAGGACTGCACATTATATTTGGCATAAAGCATGTCTCTAATGTGCACCTACGCTCTGACCTGTCACTCGGGGTCCATGAGTTATGACTTGCACAACTCTGAATGCAAAACAGTGCTGCCTGTCAAAAGAGACATACATACTTTGTCTCTCTCTCTCTCTCACACACACACACTGGGATCCAATTACTGAGAGACATGAAGCATCTCACCAGTTGATAACAAGGCACATGTATGATAAGCAGATTCAGTGAACAGTGGTCTTCTCAACCCTGAATAAATCCGTGCAGCAGATGGTTGGATGGTGCAGTTAATTGGCTGCTGTTTATTATTAAGTGTCTCTTTCTTTTTTTTAAAGCTTGTCTTTCGTCATTATTCCCGAAAACACCCAAACAACGCTCAGGCTCTCTATTCAGCTTGTTTATTGTTATCCGCTTTGATCAGCTGGATCTCATTCTTCAGACAGCACTGAAATAGAACGAGAAACCCTCTGTCCTCACTCATCAACCTCTGCTGAGAAGCCTTTAAGAAACTGCTCCAGTGGAAATGCTCAGTAGCATAAACAGCTGAAGATTGTAATTTTTCTGGCCAGCACCCAAGTGTTAATTTTCAATATACCACTACAAAGCAAGTCCATATGGGGGAAAAAAAAGTGCATGCGTGCTCACTCAACTTTCATCGGAAAGGTCAAAAGATAAATAACACAATCAACTGCTGGATGGACTCGTCAAGAGCCTTTCAGGGCACAGACTACTCCACCTGGCCGGTTTTAAAAACCATTAAGTAGCCTTTTGCTCACTCAGCAGAGGAGGAGCGGGAACATAAATCACCGCCACGGTAAAAGGATTAATCACGGGTCAAACAAGGCCCCATGTGAACTATTCATCAGCAGCCATTAAAAAGAGCAGGAGAAAGATTTCACTTTATCAGTTGGACACAGTGTGTGCAGGAGAAGGGCAGTTGTCACTCAGTCTACAGTGAAACACCCCTCAGGCTTGGTGTGGCCTGAACCAGCTGATCATCCCTGAGAAGTACACTGAGATCAAAGCAGTCTGAAGACATGCCAACACACATGACACTGCCATGGAAATCAATTACATATTTAAAAGTGACAACGATGTTACAGGGGCCCCAAGTTTCATCAGAACTGTTTCTAATCCTAGGACAACACTGTCCCCTAGTGGAGGATTTAGGAGGATTAGGAACTAATTAAAAAATCTAGAAATCTTTTGTAATTTGCAATAATAAAATAAGGTAATGTTAATATATATGTTAATATATATAGTCTAACATTGCTACACTGTATTTTTTTAAAAGTCATAGCATAGAAGTCTGCAAAAACATTTTTATCTACCTTTAAGTCATTATTAATGTTTGCTGACTCACCCTCTTGACTTTTCTATTAATATTCATGCATAATTATATAAAAATATATATATTTGTACTTTCATGTATCCCTTTGTGTCGTTATGTTCGATTTAAAAAATAATATTCATTAAACTAAATGAATCTTAACCTCTTCGTGACACAGTGTGGGCCACATCACAGTAAACATGGTCTCAAAATGAGGCTCTCCTGCCCTCCACAGGCAAAGCTGAAAACAGGATTTACACACACATTACATCATGGTTTCAAATGATTTCCACTAATAGGAAATATTAGGTCATGATGACTGGCACCAATCAAAAACTAAGAGAGACCCTCTGTTGTTGTTTTTTTTTTATACTAAAAACCGAATGAGGTGGCAGTGACACCATGAATGATTCATTAGGGGAGCTGTGATACAAGCAAGATGTGGATACACAGCATATGTTACAACATTTAGCATGAGCTCATTGAAGTGTGGGCACGTGGGTAACTTTAAGCAATAATAAAAATAAAAAATAAAAATAGGCTGGTGTTGTTTTACATAAATATGAATGGTTAATATCCTATGCCTAAAAATTGACCTTGAATTTTGGGATTGTGGTGTTATGCATGCTTAAATTCATGAACTGGGGTGTGGAGATTTTCGCTTTAAACTTGCACATATAAACCACATTTGTTATTCCAATGTTTTTTTTTGGACACAGCTACTTGCAGTGACAGACTAAAGCACTGGCCTACAGTAAGGCAATGACAAAGAATAGCCTCACACAGACTGGACTATACTAATCATTTTCCCCTGTCTGATTTTTTTTTTTTTTTTTTTTTTTTTTGGAAAGCTGCTATGGACTGGAGGACGCATGGGGAGATCATTTAGCGGCAACTAGATTAAAATACTTGGCGAAGGTTGATTTAAGGAATTTAAGCCCTGACCCTTTTTTTCCGTCAGGAACGAGCGCCGTTACGTCGGAGGAGCAGCACGAGCCGGTATTGCAGCGAGTTTATTAGATAGAAGAAAAAAAAAAAAACACAATATTAATCTGCTCGGTATAGATAATAATAACGCGAGAGTTTGCAAGTTGCTTCAAGACTGTTAGTTGCAAACTGTCAAAGGTGGAGTGGATACGCGCATGACCTAACACACATTACTGTAATACTGTACACGGCCGCCGAGATAATATCCGTATAAAAAAAACGAAATAATCCCGAGGTAAGGAGCCGAGGAGTGTACCAAAACCGACCGAGATTTGGCGTTTCTGCTCATTTTCCTTCGCTTCGTTTTCTTTTACTCTAACCAACTGTCTCCCAGCCGTCGAAATTACTGCACTAAACATATTTTTGTGGCTCCTTTTAGCTCCCAGCCAGCGCAAGGATTTTTTTTTTTTTTTTTTTTTTTTTTTTTTTTTTTTTTTTTTTTTTTTTTTTTTTACTCCTCCTTCGTAATAAAGTCGCCATTTTGCTTCACTGCCTATATAAACCATCCCGTATTCTAATATTTTTCCTCAAGGAGTCGGGGACCTACCTATCTTTCTTGGCTATTTCTAATATTTCTGGAGTGTTTGACGAGAAGACAAGAGGGTGAAGAAGTGCCTCGTGGTATACATATTAATGCGGGAAAGGAGGAGGAGGAGGGGGGGCAAGGCAATTGGAAACTAGGAATAAGGTGAAAGTATCCAGGATTTCTTTTCATGTACAGACGAATTTATAATTTCTCTTCTCCTGCCCTGCTCTGCTTTTTCTTCCACCCTCGTCGTCGTCTGCAGAGGTGGGGGCACCGGACCACGGTGACGACTGTCCGCTTCCTTTCAGGCCCCCCAACCCCAGTCTGACCGGTCCTTGACGCACAGCAGGTGTGATTGCCATGTAACATAACACTGGTGGAAAAACGCCCACTTTAGGTGCCTGTCTCCTGACCTCCCTCCTCCCTCACGTGGGTGACCCGGGGCCACCCGGCCCCTAGTGCTGGGTGACTGCCCGACAGTTCAGGTAGGTGTGGCCGACCAGAAAGTGTAGCACTCTCTCTTTCTTTTTTTTTTTTTTAACCACATAAATAGACAAACTCTGTAACCTTGTTGTAGTTGTGACACACACACACACACACACACACATACACACATACAGCATGGCAGTGTGCCACGTGCTGAGCTAAAATACTTATTTCCAGGTTGGTTTGTCAGCAGATTGTGTGTGAGGAGACGTGAGTGGGTGTCACCAGGTTTTGTTGTGTCTAGCTAAATGTATTGTAATGTAGGGCTGTCGTTTACTTGTAGAATTGATCTTGTTTTAAGAAAACACTAGCTGCAAAGAAAGAAAAAAAAAAAAACAATTGTACACAAAACTGAAAAGCCTCACATGCTTAAGAATATCGGGTAATGTTTAGTTTATAACACGCAGTGCGTATAAATAAGTATAGAGGTCATGACTGAAACTCATAATCAAATATTGCAATTTATAAAGTGATACTAAGGTTTCCCATCTCACTGTTTTTATCTCTCTCGTAAAGTCTGTAAGTTATTTTCACACATTATACAGGAACAGGAAGGTGTCTAGTGTCATTGTGTGCAATATCTTTGCAACTTGCATTGTGCAGCGTGCCCAACATGCTTTTTTTTTTTTCACCCCCCCCCCCCCAGTCAAATTCATTAACAACTTATAACAAACTGTGAGCACATTATCACCGTGATGGATGAGCCACAGACGCTCAATGTAAAGTGAATAGCGTGGCGTGTAAACAGACACCGTGTGACCCCCCCGCTGGGTGACCCTTTGTGTGCTGTTGTAATTCATTAGAAGAGTGACATGAATGTGTACGAAGAGAGAGAGCATGTTGGATCGTTATCAGTCCACCTAAGCATAATTAGCGATTGTCAGCCTTCATCTATTACACTTGTCCCATGCTGATCGGGACTGAGGCTCTAGCGTACGGAGCACAAAACTGATATATAGGCTCACTATGGATGCTGTTGGCATGATATTTATAACAGATTGATAGGCCATGCTGTGTAATCTATCTAGCAGTAAATTAATGAGGATTAGCCCTCACTTAAAGCAAAAAAAAGCAAAAAAACAGCTTGGTTGTTGACCACGTGACCACGAGACGAGAGATGCATTACTTGTTTTCATAATAAACAAAGAATGCGGGGCTGCTCGGGAAAGGAGCTTTGTGTCCCCCGTCTCTATCTTTGACTCACCTTTTGTTTAATGGGCAGAGCATGGACTTAGTGTGTAAGTGAGAATATTGATTTTGAAATGAAACGTGGAAGGTCACACCCTCATTACCGTAGATGATGTGTGTGCCTCCACTCAGATAACCTTCAGTCCAATAGCACCGATGGCCGTCACGAAGAAAGTGCTCTGTAGAACAACACAAGCTATTGATGCCGTGGACATTGCTAATAATAATGTTTTGACAAGCACTGGAACACGATTAATGAGTGGCCGAAAGCATCCCAATATTTTCGCAAGTTATCTATATCTCCTGTGTGTTTGTTGTTTCCCCTCAACTACCAATGCAGGCATGGAGAGCCCAAGTGGCCCCAGGCTTGGGAAGCTGTCTTCGTCAGGGCTGCCAAGGGGCCGGACCCCCAAGCATGGACATCCCCAGGAGTCTGTCAGAATCACGCCAGGCCCTGAAAACAACAGCAACAAACACAGTGAGTGGCTAGCCGCTGCACTTAGTCAAAGGAAAACAGTGTGTGGCTTTAGATCTCTTCAGTGTTTTTTCACAGATTGTTTAAAATGTGGGAATGAGGAAAGATTTTGTTTGTGTGATCCAGGTTTTATGGGTGAATTGCGGCGAGGCGTCATTTGCATACACTATGACATACCAATACACGCGATGATTGTAATTGTGTTTTTGCACATTTGTTTTTATATTTAATTGCTTTTCCACTGACTGACTGCCTGACCATTGGCTTTTCTTAAGTCCATGGGATTTAAATGTTGTTTCTCAAAGATTTGATCAACATACCATACGACAAACTGCCCCTGCTGCTTTTTTGAATGGGCTATATTTTACTAAGAGTCAGTGGTCCCCCAGCCTCAATGTAATTCTACCCCTTTCGCCACAGAAGGGCCTGGAAACTACAACATTTTTCCTCCGACTGCCTTACAGTGAGAAAACCAAACAAACAAGTAGTGCCAAGCATTGACATGAGTGAAACCCCAAGCCATCTGGATGGAGATGGAAGATTTTGGAAAGACAGAGCCAGGCTGGGGAATTATGTTTCAATCCAATAACCAGCAGATCATCATGACTTTGTTAATAGTGTCAGGCAGACTTGGAAAACTGGGGCTATTCTAATATGACCCAGTTGTTTTGGTTGCTACAAAATAGCCTCTCATTCCCAGAGACACACAGCACCCACACCAGTCTAGGTGCTTCAATTTGTTTTCTTTCCACGTTAATATTCAGCCCTGTAGGCTGAATTTGCATGCCTGTGTGGGTGCGTGCATGTGATTGTATGCATGTGTGCTTGCCCTGGACAGTAAGCGTGTTTTGCAAGACAGAACAGAGAGTGCAGGCAAGCACAGGACAGTTTATTCTCACAAAGTGGTGAAGCTATTTTTTAAAATTGTTTTAATTGTATGTCTTTATCTTTTTGATCCTTTCATAGCTAGCAGTATTGGCACAGGCTCACACTGGTGTCAAACTCCTCACTGTATACAGACAGTACAGGTTTTGCTCTTAAAGAATTTATTGTAGCAGAACACTGTATTTGAATGACAGTTTTTTTTTCTCTGCAGCCTCTCAGGGTTTTATGTTTTATGGATTTTTTTATACTTTATAGCTCAATAAACAAGATGTGTTTATAAATCAATCAGTGCAAAGTTGGTTTTGAGCGTTGGGACTGAAGATTGAAAGAAACGCTTGGCTTAGATTCACTAATGATATTGCCAATGATTGTGCGTGCGTGTGTGTTCATATAATGCTATCACAGATGGTGATGGCTTGGTCTTGGCCTTTATGGGACTTTTTCTGGTAACTTTAGACTCAACTGTTTCTGCTTGCCTATTTCGTTTTCGTTTTCCACTGTCAACCTGCCTCGACTCAAAATAAAGCAAAGCTTCTGAAAAAATTCTTGAACAGTAATTATTATATCAGTGTTTTTAATACTGGAACTCTGTTTTTGTTAAGCCTTTTCTAAGGACAGCTTCCAGCTAAATATGAGTGCACAAAATAAACATCTACATTCCAGTATGTTGTAGCTGAAAAATTGTCCTGTTTGGCTGGAAAGTTGCTCTTATCTGGAACATTACCCGGGATTTCCCTAGCCTTCAGAGAGGCTTAGTTGGTAACATTTCGAGTGGACTGAGTTTTATATGATTATGAGGTTTTAGGATTCTATAAGAACATACAGCAACCTTAAGGGAAAGCAGGAAAGGCTACTTGAAAATATGCAGAACATAGTGCAATAGTAGGAGGTGATTTAGGCACAAAGCAGAGTATGAGAAGCGCATGTAGAATTTTACATTGTCATTTCAAATAGGCACTCGATTACAGGAGCATTTGTATTCCCTAACCAGCGCTGGTCTGATGTAGTTAAGGCTAAAGCAAAAAGGTATTCATCCGCTGTGATTGGACTTTCTGTAGTTCCTCCAGAACAAAACACTGTCTACATAATAATGCTTTACCTTTTCAAACAACAAGCCCTCTTCTCATATCCAGCCTCCTTCGCGTATTGTTCATCAGTGACTGGCTTGCGCTTGCCATCGCTAATGATGAGGAGAAATGCTACAGTGCTAATCATAATGAGCCTGCTGCTAGCTCGTCTATCCCTGGGGGGCTGTGAGCCTCAGTTTGGGGAAACAAAGGCATTAATATCTAAGGCCCTGTGAAGTGTTTCATTGCTCAGTCTGTGCCCGTTGTCACAGTCTTCATATAACCTGGTACCACATTATCTGCCCTCTTGGCCTTGCTCATTTTTCGTTGTTTTTTTTGGGCTTGTTTAGACTGTTACACCTCGTTTTATTATCGTTTCTCATCTTGGTCGATAAATGTCCTTGTCGGAAATTTTGTATGATGTAACAATGAAGAAATCCTGTCTGGGCTGGGCTGTGTTCTTTAACTTGTGGTTTCTTGAAATCCCTCTACGCTTTTATACATGGAAACAAAGACTTCAAATTGGGTTTGTGTGCTTTCCTAGAGTGGTGTGGTTGAGCTGTCACCTTGCCACACCAGACAAGTTGCAGGAAAGGATGTGGTCCTTGAGGGTGACTTCTTTCTCTCTCTATCTTTTGCTCTCCTTTCTTTTTCATCACACTCTCACTTTTTTCATATTAACATCTTTTTAGAGTTCTAGTTTTGTCATTTTCTTCCTCCAGCAGTGACCTGAGATGTCATACAACCTACAGTATTTGGACAGACCTAATGTCTTTAGGCAAGTCCTTTCTGCAAACATTAATGCAAGAATAAATGAGTGTAATCCAGTGTGTGTGTGCGTGTGTGTGTGTGTGTGTGTGTGTGTGTGTGTGTGTGTGTGTGTGTGTGTGTGTGTGTGTGAGAGAGACCATCCTTGATCTTTGATGGAGAGTGGTGCAGTACTCTACTTGAACCCAGGACATATCTTACCATGGGTAACACTGTGTGCATGGTGGTATCTCTAGCAGTATAGCGAAGGTCTGCAGAGTTTGTATAATTGTGGCTATATGCAAATGTTAAATGGGCTAGTTTGTGCTGTTTTTGTTTACGTGTGTGTGTGTGTGTGTGTTCTCAAATGACAGTCCACCACTCTGACTGCGGGACCTTCATTTCAGGCCCACAGACACCATCTGCTGACCCTGCATATTTGCCTGAACAGCAATCTCTCGCTCTTCCACTCTGTCTTTTACTTCCTCACACTCTCTCGCTCGTTTCTTTTTTTTTTTTTGTCCCATTCTGCACACATAACTGTCACTCTTTTCCATTTCATCCTCCCTCAAACTCCTCATCTCTCTCTTGTCTCACTTATTATGTAGTATTGTCAGCAGCAGTGAATCACCAGGCCTCTAGTCCCACTATCCCTGCCACCTTCTCCACAACACTCTTCACCTTACTCCCACCAACTATCCCCACACTACCCATCCTCATTCTTCTCACGTCTCATATTTTTTACATTTTGTTGTTCTCACTTGCTGATGCTTTGATTCTCCCAATACCAAAAGATGAAATCGATGAAGTGCTATAGATCGGAGAATGTTTGTTTTGGGGTGAAATTGAATTCTGGTGCTTTTCTCAGTCTGATGCTGCATCTTGTTTTGAGGAGAGTCCTTTGTCATCTTTGTCACACCTTTATTTGGCAGGCTTGAGGATGGCAGATGAGAAGGAGTACAGGGAAATGGGAGAGGGGAGAGATTGAGTTGGTGAGTCACTGTCCATAAGGAGGGCACTGCAAACAGTCTGGAGCAGGCATTGTCTGCCTGGCTTGCATATACTGTATGCGCTTGTTGCATAAACACATGCCTTTCTTCATGGCTGCCGGTGTACGCACTGTGTGTATACCAAGACATGCCAAATTCCACCATGATTCATGTATATTTTTATAATGTTCTGTCCAGTCAGACTTTGATTTTTTATTGTTTTATATGCCTTCAGTTCACCTGTCAGCATCACCCCACCCCCAAGGAAATCACTGGTCACATATGTGGCCAGTCATTCGAAGCTGTTGTGATTGGATGTCACTAAACACACTACTGGCCATGGGCCAAATGGGCATCAGGCAATAGATTAGGTTTCCAATAATATGAAGTATGCAGCTGATGTGGAAGGCTGTAAAATCAATGCAGGTCTGAAGAGGCTGTCGAGGTACTGTGAGTCACCAGATTATGTAGCAGGAATCCAAAGCCTGAGCTCCTTTCTTTGATTTGGCTGCTTTAAGTGTGGTTTAGTGGTTCTGCTAAACTGACAGCCTACCGCAGGTCTGTGTTGTGATTCGTGGCTTCTACACAAAGTGATTCCCTGTATAGTAGCTCGGGCCACTCAGAGCAGTGAAAACTGTTTTCGCTTGGGACACTTACTCCTCCTACACTGGCCACTGATTACCATTTATTTAGTAAGAAGATCTCCCGCTTCAAGTCAGTTTACCACTCAGGTCATAGAGTTATACAAACCCTGAACTACAAATAAATGACATTCTAAACAAATTGATCTATTAAAGCCACAACATGTACATTTATTTTACTTCATACACCCACTAGTAGTATTAAATAATTTACTGTCACAGTGCATGCTGGTATTATTCCTGTTGGTTTATTCTGTGCACATGACATCTGTTAAATGTCTATCCTGGAAGCTGAATCACTCTGCTGTTGCTCTTTCTGTGTTTTTTTCCCTGTTAAAAGGAAATTTGGGGGAATTTTTCCATTTTATAATTGAAGGGTCTAAAGGTCGAGGGTGCTAAATACTTAACAGTCTGTAAAGCCTCATTAGGCAACTTTCTGATATATGATATTGCGCTATATAAATAAAACTGACTTGATTTGACTTGGTACTTTCCAGTCCAACTGCTACAGCATACATATCTGTTTCTACATATAAAAAAAAAATCAGAAACCATTTATTTGATTTTATTACCATTTATTTCATTTATTTTATTTCATTTCATATTTTTGGGTTCATAGTCAGTTTACATTCATTTGACAGAATGTTTTTAGCCACCCATATATCTAAGCCACATACATTAGCTTTCCTGCTCTCCTTCTCATCTACCTTACAAACATGGACGTCTTGTCCTGCACCTTGTACATGTGCAGCATGTTGAAGGAGACACAAAACAAACATTCACTGGGGAAAAGTGCTTTGCTAACAGGCTAGATAGCTAATTAGCTCCTCGCCTGCAGAACATTAAACAACACATGCAAATGTCACTTTGGTCCTGTTAGATGCTGCTCTGGTCCTTACTCCTTAATACAGCAAACAACACACAGTCTGCTCATCACATGACTGAGATGACACTTCCTCAAAGACATTCTTTCTTCCTTTTAAATATCCGGTGTGTATTATTTAGTAGCATCTAATAGTGAGGCTGCAGATTGAAAACAACTGAATACTGCTCAACTTCCAAATGTGACAAAAAAGCCTATGGTAGCCACGAAGCTTGCCAAAAACAAAAATATGCAAGGTCCTTTCTAGAGTGAGTGTTAATTATACAATAATCATTTTTGACTATAAAACAAGACACGACAAAATGTAATTTCAGTCGTACCTTCAATGAGGAAATAGAGCTAGGAAATAGATACATATCTAAAGCATCTGTTCTCTAGCCCCAAAATTGTGGTGTCATCATCTAACTCATCAAACCACAAAGTATTATAGGAAGTTACATGCGGCAAGTAGCTCACATTTTCTTCCTCGCATCAGATCCCAACAGATCATTGTGTTCATTGGTTATCTTTGGTTTTTGCTTGTGTTTACTATGGCCTCCCCTGTAACACTAGTCATTTTGTTTTACTATTAGTAGGTATTAGTGTTTTTACAAAAAAAAAATAGAAATAGATATGATGAACAAATTAGTTTAAACAAATAAACAGCATACAGTTATACAGAAAGAGAGAGAAAGGGAGGGCAGGAAGAGAGAGAGAGAGGGTGAGAAAGAGAGAGAGGGAAAGGAAAAAACAAAGACAGAGAGTGAGAGCCAGACTCTCTGAGAGAGTCTGGTTTTCTTTCAGTTAGTCAGTGTCTGGGTAGCAAGACTGTTCTGGTGCTGCTCCACCTCTCTTCGTCTTCTTACTCACTCTCTGGAATCAGGCCTGACAGGGAGGGAAGTATGGGGACGTCTCCAAAGAGAGGTGCGTATATGATGGGAAGATTTGTACTCTCTTTGTATGTGTGTGTGTGTGTGTGTGCATGTGTGTGTGTGTGTGTGTGTGTGCTTGTGTGCGTGTGTGTGTGTGTGTGTGTGTGTGTGTGTGTGTGTGTGTGTATGTAGAGACAGAGACAGAGCGAGAGAAGGAAATTAGAGTACAGGATGAAAAATAACATGTAGGAAAATAGGAAGTAGTAGGAGGTGTGTGTGTGTGTGAGTGTGCGTGTGACAAAGTGCTGACGTGCTGCTAAACAGAGAATATGCAGACAAACAGGGGAAAGTTCTGAAGAAGTAAAAGTGAAAACACAATGGATAAAAGTAAAGAAGTAGAAAAGGAAATGACAGTAAGCTCTAGTGGTTGCATTCGCTGTAAACCAGGATGGCATACACATGATATGGTTACACTGTCCGTGTGTTTACCCTGCTGTGTGTCCAGGTGTATCCATTTCTCCATCTATTGTCTGTTGAGATTGAGGAAGTAGTGATACTAGTCTTTTGTCCATGCAGTTGTGTCCGTGGTGAGTGCTGTTTGTGTGTGTTGTCTTTTCTAAACTACAGTATGTCTAAACCCTACTGTGCAGACACAGACAAAGGCTCCTGTGTGACTGTTTGTCGAGGAAAACAAATGACTGTTCTGTGCGTGCGGCTGTGTGTGTGTTTGTGGGTAATGTGTGCACCCTTGCACTCAGGGGGAGCAGTTGCAGGCGTAGCTAGGAGAACTCAGAGGTTATTTGAGATCATTAGGCAGCTGCCTGCACTCCTGGGTCTTGACTCTTCTCTTCCCCTCTCTCCTCTTGTCTTCTCTTCCCTTCTGTCAGGATTAACCAGTGTGGAGCAACAGTTGCAGACAGCTGGGAGCGAGTCATACTCTGACATTAGTTGAACAGCTGTTTTATTCTGATGGCCTGTGTGCCTGAGAACCGAGGGTTTAGATTTGACACAATGGACCTGCTTTGTTTCATACCAAGACAATGGTTGTGATTGCTGGAACGTCTGAGCGCCAGAGTGAGCTGCCTATACTCAAAATAAGCAAAGCAAATTAAAAGATAGTGAACACATTTATTCTATTTGCATATTTCACGCTATGAAAGACATATTTGCTGGTGTATATTTTATTTTTTGGTATGTTTGCACTCGCACCTGTGCTTCCTTGGCTCATGTGTGTACAAGCCTATTTGCATTGTAGCCTTCTATATGAGGGCCTAATTGTTCTGCTTGCTGGAAAGAGGCCTCTGATAGTGGTAACTAAGACAAGTGGATCTTATTCCCATAGCAACAAGAACATATCTTTCCCAAGAGCAGAATTCATTAATTATGCCTTTCTTTTACAGGACCTTTATTTTCTAAGACAGGAATTAGAATGCATGCTCAATTTCCTCCTCAGCACAAGAGCTGCACCGCCGACTGCATCACCTCTCCAGCTGCTACCCAGACAGCTAATAGAGAAATGCTCCGCCGCCTGGAGAATATTAATACACTCATATCTATGCACACACATCACACTCACACACACTAGTAATGGTTTTGTGTACTTGTTTGTGTGTATCGGCGTGTGCTTCTTATGCGTGTGTTTACACCTTGTGTCATGAACTATTCGCAAACACAGCCAGCAATGCTGCGCTACTTCTCATTTAATCGTATTCAGCCACGCCGTATTTTCTTTTCTACCTTATTATTGCCAGTCTGAAGTAAAAGATTATATATAATCTGTCAGCCCGTGTTTGTGTCTGTGCTTGAATGAGAAACAAAAAGAAGACAAACGAGGTAAAAAGGGAAAGTTGATACTGTGAATACAGGCCTGGAGTGTGTTTTTATGCACATTATCATCAGTGACACAGAGAGATATTTATTTGGGTTGAAGGCTATCCTTTTGCCAACATGACCTGTTTTTGTATGAGCATCGGTGGAAGGATGTCAGTTCATTTATTTGATGAAAAATCATCCAACCGTTTCTATAATCCTGATGCGACAAATGGGCTGCACTAGGCATGGTCTTGTTGCCAGTTGTCAATAAGTTTTGCAATGGAAGAAAGCAGTCGGCGGACATCATTTCATGTTCCTCAGTATAGGGAACTGAAACAGATTCAAAAGAGAGTCTGTGCAAGACCACTGCTGCATTCCACTTCACAACAAAAGAATATCATCTGTATTTCAAGTAGCTTCCCTTTGACATTTCCTAGATCTGATATGACTGAAGGCTGTAGCAGCGATTCTGTCTCCTGCTTGTTTCTGCTGCCGCTATCTGGTCTTGCCAGATCAATGCAGGGGAGTTGAGAGCACATGTAAAGATATCATTCTGAGGTCCAGAGTACAGTCTCTTCTCCTACCTGCAGCACTGCCATTCAGTATTCTGCTTGGTCAGAGGAAGAAGTCATCTGCCTCTGCAATTCTCCACTCTCTCCCTCAGCAACCCTCCGCTCTCCTCTCTCCTCACTTTGTTACTCCACCCCTTCCTCTTTTTCCACACGCATGCACTCATCCTCAGCTCTCTCCATCTTCCTTCCCCTCTCTCAAGTAGCACTGTATAGCGGAAATAGAGTGCAAGGGCTGATAGTGCAGAGGTCTAATTGTAGCAGAGAAAAGAGCAGTAATGAGCCAAGTGCGCTGCCTGAAGTTCACATGTATAGACGGGTGCGATGATGGAAAAGGAAGGAAAAGTGAGAAAGCTTCGCACGGGGTGAGAAAAGAGGCAAGTGGCGGTATGAGAGATGGAGGGAGGGAGCAGTGGAGAGACAGAGAGAGAGAGAGAGAGCTGAGGCAGTCGGTCTGCTGTGTGCTGTGTCAGAGGTTCACACAGGAGCTAGCGATTTATAGCTGATCTATTTGGCTCAACAGAAGGCCTTCACTGCCCTCTCTGACTCTCTCCCACACAAAGACACACATACACACGATGTGTTACTTCAGAGGACATAACATTAACTTACTTATTAGACTTCCCCTAACCCTTATAATCCAACCTAGCCTAACTTAAACCAAGTCTTCACTCTAAAATTCTATGATTTACCATATGGAGACTTGTTCTTTATCATCAAAAGTAAGGCGAGTCATCTCTGGTTTTAACTAAAGTTGGACATTTGTAGAGCTTTGTGAAATGTTAACATATCTAGAAGTACTGACTCAAAGGCAAACTTGCCGTTCTTTACACAAAGTACATGGCAGACTCTGAATACTTCTAGTTTTCGGGGTCGTAATGTTACCCCTTGTAATTAAAATGTTCTGTTCCATGAATATGAAGCACTGGCAGTACTCTGCACTAACTCAGAAATGCTTTTTCTTTCTCATTTTACCAGGTCCAGTGTGTGATGAGCCAGCAGAGGGGAAGAGAAAAGGTCGTCCTAAAGCAGAAGTGCAGGAACTGAGAAGCATCCCAGTGAGTATCTCTCTTTGAACTGAGTGGGTGTTTGAAGTGGGCTTCATTTTTTCCTTGCACAGAGTAGACAGCTCCCCACGAATATGCACGTTATTCAGTACGGTATAGCTATAATCCTTGCTTATATTGAACTCTCTCTTCCTCACCCCCCGAGCAGGCCCATATGATAGTACAATGGAAGGAAGAGTTTAAGCGCCGCTCCAGGGTTAAGTGTCCGTGTTCAGGCTGCTGGTTAGAGTTTCCCAGCATCTATGGCGTCAAGTACCACTATCAACGCTGCCAGGGGGTGAGTCACTAACCTCTGTTCTTTCCTGCTATGCGGCTGTTTCTACCTTACGCTTCAGAGTAGACTATAAAGATATTTGGGAAAAGCAAAGGAAGGACCACAGCAGTCGGTGATAAATCACCTTTAAAGTTCAATCAGAGTTTAAACTTATTGTAATGCTCACTCCCCAAATATTTAGTGATTATTACATGAGCTGTTTGGCTGTTTCAAGAACCCGTGATTAGTCAACCGAACGCTTTCAGTAACAGCTACCCTCTGTGATTTTGTTTTGTGTAGGGAGGGGGCTCAGTCTAAATCCTCTCTCCTCATGTCTGCGTTTGTTTCAGGCCACCGTAGCCGAGAAGCTGAGTCACAGCTGTCCCTACTGTGAGGCAGTGTTTGCCACAAAGGTGCGCCTGCAGAAGCACAAGCTGTGGAACCACCCAGACAGGGTTAATATGGAGCCCAAGGACGAGCAGGCAAAGCTTCAAAAGACCCCTGTCAAGTCCAACACCAAGAAAAGGTGACTGGGATTTAGAGCTCAAATTCCTACACTGAAACACATAACGGTGTTAGTAACATCATAATGCTGACTGCACAAAACTGTCCCCCCCCTTTGGTCTGTGAATTAAGGCCCATGGAGAACAGTCCCCCCTCTCCGGTGTTCTTCAAAGTGAAAAAGACCCATGAAGTGTCCACACCCTCTCAGAACGGGGAGCTGGCCCACCAGAAGAGTGAGAGGAAACAGCACAGCCACAGCCAGCCTTCACAGCAAATTCACCAGTCGCAGCCAGTCCAGCCTCAGTCCCAGCAGTCGCAGTCCCAAAGCACGTCGTCTGATGCAGGCGGCAGTGAGAGCGAGGGGGGCAGCCTTCCTCCTCCTTTCCCTGACGAAGACCCCGAGCGAATGAGACACAGTAAGATTACAGCATAGCTTTCTTTTTGCAAAGGAGCACATGTTCTCGTTTTACACTAGCACTGTATGTGTTTGACCGTTCCTTGCTTTGTGTTTTTCTCTTGAGCCAGGACGGAAACAGAAAACGCCTAAGAAGTTTACTGGAGAGCAGCCTTCCATATCTGGAACATTTGGACTGAAAGGTAAATAGGAAAGAAAAAGTCCCCTCACTTCCCCTCCCCTGTTGTGGACAATAAATTTTAATGAATGAAATTTTCTACTGAACAGTTGCCCATAACAATCAGACAAGTAGTAGTACTAATCTCCTGTGGGTGCGATATTAATGAATAGTGAATAAACAAAGCTGTAAAGAAGAGATTGTTACAAAGTGCTGGCTGATTCATCACTGATTACTGACAGCACCACAGGCTACATGTTCCCTATGATGATTCACTGAATAATGGAAACCATAAAAAGACATACAGTATGTACCAGCTGCTTGAAAAGTAGGTATGAGGTTTACAGGTTGCCAGCTTATTCATTAAAGCTTCTCTACATTGTGTCATTTGCTGTGTAAGTGACTGTGAATGCTCCCTACTGCTGCTGATCAATGATACTGGTCTTTTAGCTGTGCTAGTGTACCAACTGTAGAGGTGTTTCATATCCGGCTAAATGAATCAGTGACTCACACATACACAACCCCACACACAGCTTTCTCAGCCTGTCTGTCTCATTCATATACTGAAAATGCTCAGTGACTCATATAGCGTACTCTGAGCTGTACACTGCATATCTTCACTTATCAAACAATTCATCCACATATTGTAGGACTAACTGCTCTCTCTTGGTCTCTTTCAGTCCGCCTGTCACTGATTCAGTATTCACAACTAAAAACATCCATTTCTCATTTGTCTTTCTCTCTTGTGAGTGGTTTTCTTTTTTTTTTTTTTTTTTTTTTTTTTTTTGCATCCAGTATCAACTTTCCTTTTTTTAGTATTTCTCTTGTTCAGCATTGTCCTCCATCTGTCCCTCTCTGCTTGTATCTCTCACTTTACCTTGAATACTTTCGATTTGAGTATTAATTACTACCATGACTGTGTGTTAATGTATAAATGTATGTGTGTGTGTGCGTTTGTTTGTGTTTTAGGTATGACTAAGGTGGAGGAGAAGCTGAAGGCAGGTCGTGTAAAGAGATCAGATGGCAGTGGGTTCAGCGAAGATCCCCAGAGAAGACCTACTCCAAGTCAGTCTTTAAAGAAAGACCCAGCCACAACCAGCTCTGGTGAATATCTCGATGAGTTATTTTTAAATGAGTCAGTTTGACCATAAAAATGTTGTTTTACCACTTTTTTAAAGTCTCTGTTTTATCTCGGAATCAAATGCATTTGTCTCAGCCTCGATACCTGTCAAGACCTGCAGGCTTATCAATAACATAACCTAGCACACTATCTATTTATATATTAATTATATCTATTTATAATTAATGTCATTATTACTGACTGGATGTAAAACTTTCTGTTTGAAATGCAACCGATAAATTGACTCGCTGACACCGCCAACCCTACATGCCCGTCTTCACACGCGCTCCAAGAAAATGAACATGGGAGACGCTGTGGTTGTCCTGGAGCGGATGTCAGCCAAATCTTCGTTAATAAAATGTGGCTACTTAAACCACAGTTCAAGCAAAACTGTGTCCAAGTGAAAACACACAACTGTGTTTAAATTCTGCTTACTGAGACAGCTGAGGCCACATCAAACTTTTACTGTAACTTAGAAAGGAAGCATTTTAAAGAGAGGCAAGCTAAGTGTAAGTGACACTAGGAAAGCAAGATAGATAATGCTAGCAATCTGCCTGTATCTGTATCGAATCTCGTCTCGCAGAAATGTACCTCTGAGCCAAAGAGATTTTGTGAATATTAGTGTATATATGTTGCCTATGTATAAACTGATGGCCTTAGTCATGACTTGGTCTCAGTCACAGTTGGGCTTTTAATTTAACAAAAGCCCAACTGTTATGTTGCTTTCCAAGAACTTTTATATACAGGATAAACAACACAAAATAATAATACAGAGCTGCATTGATTAATGTTTTATTGCCTGATGTGATTTCTTTAGATTCTGTTGCAGTCCAGACGTCAAACAATTATTATAAACACTTTATTTTCATTTCTTGGGACAAATGAATTGGTTTTATTAAATTACTTAAATTATATATATAAATTATATTATATTATGAATAGATCTATCGTCTGCCATTCAGCTAATCTAAAAGTTAATTTACTAATTGTTACACTACTGCGATATCACAGTGACTCACTCACTAAACATTAGCACTTGCTAACACAAACTTAAGGTTAAACTTGTAAGACAAGGAAACAATAATACAAAGTACACAAATAGAAATGTTATACCTGTAAGTACACAAGAACAGTAATATCTGATAGCTAACAGCTGGCAGAGTAACACTGCTCCTACATCTTTCTAAGGTGCTGTTCCTGACACTCAATGGCAGCGGGCAATCTCAGAGCGAGGTGAAGTGGTGTGTCCAACCTGCTCCATCGTCACCAGGAAAACAATCCATGGCCTCAAGAAACACATGGAGATTTGCCAGAAGGTCAGTGGGCGATACTGTCCATCAGACTGGTAGTGGGGTGGGTGTGCTGTCACAACTTCTCTCCGAGCTTGCTGTGAAACTAAAATAATTGTTTTCATATAAGACAAATTAATATAATTCCAAAATGAATGTCTTAATATGACCTTGCTTTTCGCTGCTTCTAGAGGAGGCAAATTTGACATGAATATCCTTAATATTAAACCAGAAAATAATACCAGTTTGCATATTGACAAAACGTTTGTGAACCACAAATGCTATCAATTTATTTTTTCTTTGTGAGTATGAAATAAACCTCTCTCAACCCAGAGCCGTAATTTCCACATTGGATTATAACTTTGACTGCAATGTTATTAGATACCTTTCCCTGAGGACCTCATTGTGCAGAGTCTAGGGAGCCTTTACTGTAATGATATTGATTGGAAGGCTGTAGAAATAACATTGGGCAGTATCTCAGTACAGTAATCTCAACCAGTTTTCTCATGTAATATCCTTTACTCATCTGCACTGATATCAAAGCTAATATCAGCTGAAATGAATCAAGGGGATGGCTGCTTCTGTGGTTTGTTTTCATCGCACTCAATTGTGGTCAATAGTAATAAATGAGATGAGGGTGAAGCACTGAAGAAGTTAATCCAGCTACATTATATTGAGCTTTTCCTAAGAATAAACCAGCTGGAGTGGTGCAGTAGCCTCGAGGCCCTCAGAGAGATGTGTTCCTACAGCCACTTTAATGGCTCCCTGGACCAGTGGCCCGTGTGACTCCATTAAAGTGACAGTCCACCGTTAAGTAATGACAGAATCACCACATTACCGCGGGGTCACTCACCGTCAAAACACCTCCATCTCAAAATCAATACTGAGCCGAGGAAAGAAATCTACGGAAAGGAGCAGAATGTGTTAAATTGGCTTTTCTGGTGCCCAAAGTTGCTTGATATGTCCTTTGACGTGTACGCTGACCAAAAGTGTGCACTAATAACAAACTCTATTAGGTTACAGATGAAAGGTTGCTATATTGATAGATCCAATAAAGACTATAGCCAGCGAGTGTAGGTTTCCTTTCATAGAAATGTTATTTGATCCTCTGTTTGGCATTTGACCCCTGCAGCTTCAGGACGCCCTGAAGTGCCAGCAGTGCCAGAAACAGTTCAGGTCCAAGGCCGGCCTCAACTACCACACCATGGCTGAACACACCACCAAGGTACATCACACACATCCACACATATGAGCTTATAATCCCTAAAACTCGCTTTCAGACAATGTTTCCCTCTGACTTTATTTCTGACCAATCTTTGACCCCCTAATCCATCACTCAGTAGTCCAGCTGAGGATGCTTAGGAGACTCAGAGAGCTTATGTTTCATCACTGTCACACTGACCCACTGAACAAGGTAGTTAGTTACTGGACACCACACCAAAGCACTACAAACATCCAGGAAGAGGTCAGGCTTGCACTTGTGACTCTATGTATGGACATCCACCGTAACACTATTACTAGTGTCAGCTTTCACTGCGTTTGGTGAGGGGTGTGACGCATGTAGATATCTACCCATATAGGCATGCATCTGTCCTACGGGAGCTATGCTACATTTTGTGTGTTGCAGATTCATTGTCAGCTGCGATGCCCTTTTCTAAAAAAAAAAATGTTGATCTTGATGTTTGTAAACGATCATACGTTTGAACTGGCAATTAGTATTCTTGTCCTTGAAGTGCTCACATTTCTTCCTGCAGCTGTCTTAACTCTGACAGCAGAGAGCTTCATTAAGACATTATCATGACACTCCTGCATTAGAGCACTGGTACCGCTATGAAGTTTGATGAATAATTCATTGCTGCTTGTTTCAAAAAGTATCATGAAAGATTAATGAAGCTACGTGCACCGAACCTTGTAGCATACAGCATACATGTTTGTGTTTCTTTTGCAGCTTTCCAGTAGTATGTACATATGCTTGTGTGTGTGTGTGTGTGAGAGAGAGGGGCTTTGGGGGTGAGTGTTTGCCAGTTTAACAGTGATGAGTGATGAATAATGTCAGCCAAGTTAAACAGTTTGATACCACCATTTGTCTTCTGTCTGGACCTGTTGTGCTACGACCTTATTGGCGGCATTCCAGTCCAGCAGAGCAAAGACAGCAACTATATGTGTGTGTTTGTGTGTTAAAAGCTCCAAGCTTTCACCAGGTAGTCTTCCTAAGCAAGCTACTAAACTTTACTGCAACCTTTATCTTCTTCCAGATGAGATCATTAAAACGTCTGTGACAGCCATCACTGTGTTAATTCTGTGGTAGCCTGGCTGTGATTGTCCTCTTGACTCAAGTAGCTGCTGATTAAGGGGGAAAAAAGCTTTTATCATTTGCAGGTTTGACTGGTGTCATGATCTTTTTTTTTTATCAACAAGAAAACCTAATATTCTATTCAAAAAATCAAAGACGAGAAAGAAATGACAGGTTACTTAAAATCCTTAGAAATACCATTTACACATTAGTACTTTTATCAAATTATGCTTTCACATTGTACATATACTGTATATGTGTTCATGTACTTTATATTGTTAACACAGTCATTCAAACATCAGGAAGACAGTTTTTTTATTTGTATAGAGATATGCTTGGTCTTTTTTGTGGCTGCAGTACACAGTAAGTCTAAACAGAATGGTCATCTGAGGACATATTTGCAGAGGTGTTGCTCTTATAAACTGATCTTATAAATCGAGATGTTGTATTTTCTATGTATTCTATGTTCCAATCAGTTGGTACAGCAACTTTTTATGGATATTGAAATGTGTAAATATACCGGTGTTGAAGGAGCTTAGTCCATTACTGAAGCTACTGAGGCATTTGATGCGGAGTAACCTGGTTGATGCGCCTCTCGCTATTGTTCGTTTGTCTGTGTTGAATGAGAGTCCAGACGATCTTCTTTGATTAAATCATTGTGACTGTTTTTTATTCCAACTCCAGTGTAACAAACCATTTAGCGCCATAGCAGTCAAAAACCATTTGCCCTTCTGGGTCAAAACACCTGACAACAACAATGACGTTGCTTCCTATAAACCTGAGCCCCTAGGTGACAGCACAGTGACACCACACACACACAGCATGAAATACACTTTGAAAACAGACACCCATTACAACATACAACATGTGTTCCCTATAACCGGGAATGGGAAAAAAACTTTTTTACTGATTTACTGATGGTTTTACTTTGTTGTAGGACTGAGCAATTAATCGAATTTTGATCACGATTTCGACTTTGTTGTCAAACGATTTCAAAAATCATATTATCGAGTTTAAACGATTTATTTTCCACTTTTCATTACACAAGTTCTGAGAGTCGCGCATGTGCAATACATTCCATTTCACGCGGCCCAGCTGACTAACAGGATAGCCCATACTCCCTCACGCAGCTGGAGAGTGAGGAGGTGTGTCGTTTGGTGTTCAAAAACACATAATGTGCAAGATTTGCTACAAGGTAATGGCTGCTCCTCTTGGTAACACTACAAACTTATTCAACCATCTCAAACAAAAGCACAAAGTCACTCACAACGAATTAATAAAGAAACAAAGAGACAAAGCCAGTGCCACAACCATCAAGACGTCAACACAAACTCAGTCATTGATCACAGACACATTGTTTAATGCTACTCCTTATCCGACAAGTTTGGAGAGGCACAAGACATTAGGCTACGTTTACACATAGCCGGGTATGTTGAGAAACGAATATTTCCAAAATAACATCGTGCACATAGCATCGTTTTAAAAAAAGTTTTCGTTTACATCAACCCGCATAAATACACCATGGAGCGCCATCATAACTACGCCAAGCCTATGGGCGGCTTGCTTCCATGATCATCGTCATAGTGAAAGGTAAACATTGGTCGCACTTCTGGCGCATCAGCTGCCTAAAACTCGATTTGTTTTCAGAGGCAAATTCACCGTTTGCGTGTAAAAGATCGGTACAAACGAAGGAAAATATCTCTGTTTTTTTTAAAATACCTGTGTACGTGTAAACGGGGCCTAACAGCTGCCATTGGATATTTCTTAGCTAAAGATATGCAACCCATTAATACAGTCGAGGGTGAGGGTTTCAAGAAGATGCTTATGCTCATTATTATATTTATTTTATTCTATGAATATAGAGAATTTGCAGAGCAGCTGGATCCATAGTTTTTTGGATACATTTATGTTTTTCTATGCCTTATTTAATGTTCCATAAAGTATATTTATTTTATTGATTTAATGCTTTATACATTGCAAAACAGCTGTAAAGTACATATTTGTAGCAAAAATGTATTTTCAATTTAAATATTTTGCATAAAGAATCAATAACAAAGTGTTTTTTGAGAGAAAGAGAAATGCTGAAAAAATGCATTGTGAAACTCAAAATGAATCATTTGAATAAACGTGATTTCAATATTGACCACAATAATCGTGATATTGATTTTTTCCATAATCGAGCAGCCCTACTTTGTTGTTAGTTTTATGTCTGCTAGTGTCAGTGGTTGTTTCACCGTTTGTTTTGAATTTCTGATTGATTTTTCTGTCATTTCTATGTGAAGCTCTTCCTGTCCTTTTTTTTAGAAAGAGCTATGAAGTTTGATTAGACTTTTGATTTGACTTGGCGTTTCCACTAACCCCAGGACCAGTGTGTTGTCACTGCAGTCACATGGCACAGCCGGAGCGCAGTGTGGGGAAAACATAGAGGGCTGACAGAAGGACAGGGGTCACCCACTGTGTTTGACCTTGATGTTGCTGTTGCCACTGTGATACTGCTGTCTATTCTCTCATTCTCTTACTTCTCCTGTGCTTGCTCTTTTGCAAGCACAAAGAGTTCTGTTTCTACCAGAGGCATTAAGAATACCTGGTGATGTTGTTTCAACACCCATAACACCACCCCAAAGTATACTGAGCCGAATCATGAACATGATTTACCCAAAGCAGTAAAGTACTCAATATAATATATCACATCTCCTACCTTTATAGAAAGCTATGGTTGTGTCGCAGCCATCTTGTTTCTTTCTCTGTGTGTTAACACATGAGAAAACACATGAAGTCCACTCCACTGGGATTCCTCGGTAAGACCGGATTCTCTCCAGTCCCTTGCACTTCTCTCTTTCTCCTCCCTGGCAGCCCCACCATCTGTTGTTCTGGTCTTGGCTGGGGTTTGGCACCAGCCTACACTCGAGTGAAAACACGAGTTTGACAGTTGTCATAAACATGCCTTGAGTAACAGCCTCACCATGAAACCATTTAATGATCCTGGCACAGTGTGAACACCCGAGATGGAAAACACATTTTCATCACCATTTTTTTTTTAAATATATATATAAAGCCAGGAGGGAGGGGGAGGTGTCGTGGTGGCTACACGATTATGCGACGTTGTGTTTGTTCCTCCTTAGCCCTCGGGGAGCGAAGGCCAGACGGGCGACAAGCACAAGGAGAGAGAAAGGCTGCGCCGAGTGCTCAAACAGATGGGACGAATCAAGTGTCCTAGTGAGGTATGCATTCTCTTTCTCTTCCCGTGTCCCTTTCTCTTCCTTTTCTCTCATTCTTTACTACTCCCTCTCTCTTGTGTCCTTCATTTCCATTTGTCTGACTTATCTGTCAAATTTTCCTCTCTCCTCATCTGCCAGTTTCGATTTAGTTTCTCCCTTTTCCTCAGGCTCCTCTCTTTGTGCTTGCCTCCTTTTACCTAACCCCCTCCTTTTTTCCTTTATGCCTTGTTGTTGACATGTTGCCCAAAACCACATCAACACTCTGCTTCCCATTACTCACACTAGAGTGCAAAAGGCAGAGAGGGGAAGAAGTGAAGAGCTGCAAAAAATAGACACTCTCTACTGTGACATGCCCTCCCGCTGTCTTTTTTTAACAGTAACCGCAAAATATTGACCACTTGCAGTAATATTGTTTCATTAAACCGACACTTCGTTCCACTTAGCCAATTTCCTGCTTAATGTGTGTTTTCATTCTGTCTCATTTCTGTCACCGGCCTCACACAATCACACAAACATTATGTTTGCAAATACACACACATACAGGGCTGTTCAGCCCACTTTTCCAGCCTGATGGGCTACCAGTACCACCAGAAATGTTGTGGAAGCGAGCTCTCTGACGATGTGAGGCCTGTGTTTCTGTGCCAGCACTGTGGAAAAACCTACCGCTCCAAGGCTGGCAGAGACTACCATGTGCGTACCGAACATTCCTCGACTATCACCACGACCATGACAGCCACCACAAACAACAACAACAACAACAAGGACAGTATCACTGACACCAACAACAACACCGGCAAAGAGAGGGTAAGATCATTCTGGAAGCCAGTAGTTATTATAGTAGACAGGGAGGTTCCCTGCTGTTTAGAGTGTTTTTTACTGTATGTAGCCAAAGTTCACCCACATTTTCCACTCAAAGAAGTGTCATACTGTTCCTCCAGGTGGTCTCTGAGGAATCTCCATCAGTAGGAAAGAAGGAGCAAAGCCAGTCTGAGAAGAAGGATTGGCAGGAGAAAGCACTGTCCAGCCAGCCTAAAGAGAAGGAGCGAGAAGCCAGGGACAAGGACAGGGAAAAGGAAAAGGAGAGGGAGCGAGACAAAGAGAAAGCAGCAGAGAATAAAAGCCAGGGGGATGACTTTGAACGGACCCCCAGTGGCAGAGTGAGGCGCCGGTCAGCTCAGGTGGCGGTGTTCCACCTGCAGGAGATAGCAGAGGATGAGCTGGCCAAAGACTGGGGTACCAAGCGCCGCATTAAGGATGACCTTGTGCCTGATAGCAAGAGGGTAAGGACAGTGAGTGGATGCATTAAGCATACATGATCCACATTCCTAGTAGACATGAAAATATAAACATATGCATACTCACCTCACACACAGGCGCTGTTACAGACATAAGTAGACACCCCCCAGTAGAAGAATTATAAATACACACTGACATGCAGGAGCACAGGATTACACACTGACGCACATGGAAGGCAACATTTACACGAAAGGGGTTCACACACCAAGGCCAGATGTATAAACAATGTGTACTGTAAATTTTACCACAGTGATGATTTACAGGTACATATGATGAATTTGTGGTACAGGTGCTATCGGTAGCTACAGCTGTGTGTAACAATTGTGCCCAAAGACAGCCGTTGCTGTCAGAATAACTCGCTAATGCGACACAATAAGTTGTAGGTTTTCTTCTTTGCCTTTCTTCTAAGTGACAGGTGGAGCAGCACAAGAATCTTTATTCAGACAGATTTTAGTTGTGAATCTACACAGAGGTTTATGCGTCTGCCCCCAGGTGTTAAGTGGTAAAAAGTGACCTCAACAGATAAACATGTCCCACAGTTGCTCTTTTTTAATACACATACGTTTAAAGTATAATACTACCAGGAGTACTGATATAAACGTTTTCTTTTGTGTAGTTAAACTACACCCGCCCCGGCCTTCCCAACTTCAGCCCAGAGCTACTAGAGACCTGGAAGAACCAAGTCAAGGAGAAGGGCTTCATCTGCTGCACCAACGAAGTAAAGAACATTCACTGGTTTAATGTGTCAGCATATATAAAAAAATGACTTTCCATATGCAGAGATTTGTCTTAATAATTAGCTGATTTTTTATTTCACAGGAATATGGATTGAGTGTTTATTTTTCTTTTTGTCTCAGAACTGTGAAGCTGTCTATTCCAGTGTGTCAGGACTAAAAGCCCACCTTGCCAACTGCAGCCAGGTACAAACACTCACCTGCAGCAAATCCACCAACCTAATTATATTTGTCTCTGTAGACACTAGTAGCACACACACACACACAGAAATTCCACAGACTTGTAACCCATTTTTGTACTTAAGTTCATAGCCAGGTCAGGATTGTTCTCATCATAACTTCTATTTCTGTCATTTGTGTGTACTTTGCCCCTGCAATCTGCTTGAATCACTGAAAGTGAAAACAATGCAATACTGTACTGCATAACAATAAACAACAATAATTAAAATTAAATTAAGCGCAATTAAATATTTTCCATGTATATATGTATAGAAATATAGGAATTGGAACATGTGCACGAAATGTGCATGAAAAACACATTCAACGTGATAGGCATGAGAAAATGAATGCAGACATCAATCTCTAACTTCTGGTGTTTATTTATACCTACAGGCTGTAATCTGGTGTGTAACAGCTGACATGCTGGGGTGTTAATGATAATGGCCGCAGAGTCACTGTGCATGCATTGCCATGGAGATTATTTTGAGCTGAATAACATGCACATATATGTGTGTCTGTGTGTGTGTGTGTGTGTGTTCGTGTTGTAGGGTGGTGGAGAACTGGGCAAGTACACTTGTCTAATCTGTCAGAAGGAGTTTAGCTCAGAGAGCGGTGTGAAGTACCACATCAGCAAGACGCACTCACAGGTAGGTCAATCTCAGTGTAAATCTTGACAAACCTCTATATTATTTAGTTTTACTTCAATTACACTATCATATGCAGCATTTCCATTTCTACTAGCGTACAGTAAGAACAGCTGAGTCACAGAAGATGTGGGGAAACATGATGTCTGTGTTGTGAAAACAAGTGCTTAACTAGTGGGAACAAGAAAAGAACAAAAATAACTTTTCTTCCCACAATATAATAGCTTGCTTCCACAAGGTCAACATCTTAAATAGGTACCATCTCATGTATGTATTCACACCCTACTAATTACAGTAGAAAAGAAAAACAGTCATACACATGCTTTTGTTCTAACAGTGTGTTTCATTGCTTTAGAACTGGTTTCGTGCAGCAGCCACTCAAGTGGTCTCTAGTAGCAAGAGTAAAGTACTGGAGAACAATGGGATCAAGGCTGAGGTGAGGAACGGTGCCACCACTGGTAAGAAGAGGGGCCGCAAGCCCAAAGAACGCCCACCTGTGGTTGTGCCTCTCCAAACAAAAACTGAAGCACCTACCACTACTCAAAACTCAACCCCTGCCGTGAGCCCTTCCTCGGGCCCAACACAGTCCCCTACCTTGATCCCCGACCCAACGGACAGTGCTAATTCAGGCCAAAACAGACAGCCCATACCCTCCACCACCAGACGAAGCAAACCCAAGAGGCTGTCATTGTCAGAGTAGCTCTGCTTTTGTTGACCCAGGAGCCAGAGAGAGGATTCTTACTGTAAATGTTATGCCAGGAAGCTAAAAGACCTTTCTAACTCAACACAAGGACTTGGCACTGAGAAGAAAATTGAATCAACCATTAAGAAGTAAAACATTTAGTACAGACTTCACATCTTGGTTTTGAAGCCCAGGAGTTAACATGTCTACTGTTATAAACAATACTCATGTAACAGTAGTGTTTTTATTTCTCCATTCCACTTTTGTCTCCCTTTTAAGGCACACAGTTCAGTTTCTGTACTCACAGCAGGGGTGTCAGTAGTAATCGAAGATAAAATCCTGACGGACAGCATTTTCTAAACAGAGGTAGTATTCCAAACAAATGCAGATTAATTCTCTCTACAAGATTCATGTTGTGTTTGAGAGGTTTTAAAAAGGATATTCTATTAGCATGGTGAAGTCATTTAATGATAGCTAGTGTTTTCACTTTTTTTTTCACAGATATACTGTACTGTGTACATAAACAATATCTATATCTATATATCTATATACTCAAAGCAATGATGCCATCTGTCATTTTCAAGCCTGACACGTCCAATTGGATCATGAGCAATCAGACTTTTTTGCAGTGTGTGCTGTAGTGCAATGTTGTTTTGAACTTGATTTTTTAATTTTACTTTTGTTTTTGTTTTTTTGTTTTTTGTTTTTTACTTTTAATGTTTCAAGTAAGCAAATGTCATATAAGCTAAAATGTTGGTCAGTCGTTTATCATATTCCACTCTGTTTTTCCTCCAGCTATGTGGCTATCACTTCAGTGACATTTGTCTTTATTTTATCTTAATCACATGAGGACGAAAGGTGTCTGCTTTGACAACCACAATTAAGTGTCAATAGACTTTCCACAGTTCTTTTACACTGAAGTTGATCAGCAGAATACCACAAAAAAAGTGATTGTTTGAGATTTCCATCTGTAAGGTATAAGTTAGTTAGAATAACACTTGACATGGCATTGTTTAATTGATTTTAAACAAAAAAAAACAAAAAAACTTGAAGCATTCTGTCTAAAAAATGACTGGTAAGGCTAAATGTTGGACAGAAGGATGAATTTTGTGTGAAGCTTGTTGCACCATTGCAGCACAATCAAATGATGTGACACCATTTTAAAGGAGGCCATATTTTGGCTACTGCTTTAGCTTGAATCAAAGAGCTGAGGAGAGAATAAAAATACTATCTTTTATAGAGAGGTTGAGGAAAATAATCTTTTATTAAAAAGAAAAAAAATTGCAAATGAAGATTCACTTATAATGTATATGAATTAATTCCTGGATGCTCAAAGTTATTGCCTTGCACTTTAACCCTTAACCCTTCTCGCTCCTCTCTTGTATTTTTGCACTCCAGGGGTATTCAACCTAACCTAGTGGCTGTCAGGCAACAGGAGCGGGAATATTTTACTCTGATGAAAAATGAAACTAGAGAAAAACTAAATTTGTCATTACATGGGTGATGAGCAGCATGGTTAACTCTTTCTAGATAGTATCCAACACGACCATAGAATTATGACTCACCACATAAAGCCATAACTGGTCTTGTTGAATTTTAAGGCTGCTCGAATGTTAGTTTAGCTTCAGATAAAAATAATAATAATAAAAATAATAATCCAATATTATTAAATGACTTTCTAAAATGTGTGCAATCAGAGAATATTTTCACTTTAACATGTTTAAAGTAGATACTTGAAACCACAGTTATATTAACAATTTGAACAAATGAAAACTCCATAAATATTTGATTTATATTTGCAGTCTATGTCCATAAAATAATGACTAGCTTGCTTAAAAAAAAAAAGACAGATCATAAATCTATTTTATATTCTCTTGTGTGTATTACCTAAATAGCAATCTGATAGCTTTGGATAAAGTTGTGATGTGAGGATATTTTGGTGAGATAATAAGGGTGCTTTACTTGCCACTCTACCTTAAGGACTTAATACATCAGTCCATTAATCCATCCTGCCATTTTCTCCTTACTGGCAAGTCCTCTGAATTTTTGCACCAACAAATGTCAATGTCATCATTTAAATCAAGCACTGATGTCAGCAGAACATTTTCAAGAAACATTAAATTTGAAATTTATGTGTCCCAGGTGGTGTCATCCCTACACCGTGACCTTTTATATTGTAAAGCAAAGATTCAAGCTGAATTCCTCTATCATTAATCAGCTGATGGAGATTATTCAGGTGGGGGGTGATTATGCATGTGTCTGTCTCTGTTAGTGGGACCTTTATCTTCTATCCAGGTTAAACTGACGGAGTTAGAAGTTAGACAAGCACTGATTGGTCCTCGGACCCTTTCGATATGAGTTGTCCAGACCTTGTGTGTGTGTGTGTACAAAACAGTTAGCACCTTTGTAATGACTGGATGTCAGAAATGGTAACACTTTTCGTTGAGTGTTATGCTATGGCACAGAATCAGTTCATCAGCTGCTTGTTACTCGTTTCATTAATAACGTCACATTGACTGTGTTTACCTGACAAGCTTTGGTGTTGCAATATGATAGTTAGGCACTGCTTTTAACAGTGGGTATTTTATATTTTATCACACCCTTTACTATCTGTCTTCCTATGATGTGGAAAACACATATCTATCCCGCAGTGTGAGCTAACTGCAACATGTTTAGAGAGTACAGCAATACACCATATTTAGCTGGTTTTGTTGGCTTGCTGATATTTTGATATTGATGTGTCTTCTCAAAATTGTATGGCTTTTTTCACTCCCCTACTTTTATTTGTTTGCTTTGAAAATGCTTTTTACATATTATGAAATCTTTAAAAAAAAAAAAAAGGTTGAAAAAATTTGTAGACCACAAAGAACATTGTAGGCCTATGTGTCGGCATACACTGTTTATTTTATCCATTTTGATGATGCACATAAATTGAGCTTTTTCAGTACACGATGACAAACACAATGAGAGAGTCCTTTATTATTACCTATTCAATATGGGACAACAAGGCATATGTATGTGTGTTTGTTTCTGTATTTAGTGCACTTACTATACCATGAAATAGGCTTGAAATAGGAGTGTTGTTGGAGCTTTCTAGTTACCCTGACTGTGTGTGGTGTGACTTTTGTACCTGGGGAAACAGCAGGCTCAAGTGTCTTCCCTTTGTCAGCAATGTTATTTCCAAAACCAAGGTTTATCCTTAGAAATCCCCTTAGACAGTCTGAGAATTTTTGCCCTTTTATTTGGACAACAGTGGTTCGTTTTGTATGCTACCTACTTCAAAAGCAGGAAATGGCATCTGCCTCTGTTAATGGGGCCATTGTGATCAAACTGTTGAGAGTTTTAACAGATGATGTTGTAGCTCATAACTGGTTATGATATATAGGTAACAGGTGAAATGAGACTAATGATGTATTAAAGATTTCCATATCTGAAATTAAGCTGTATAGAACCTAACACAGGAGGCATCAACACCTCCTTTGAGTCTGTTCTCCCAAACTTGTTGTATTACCTGTGCATTAGTATCCCTCAACTAATTAATAAAAGTTTGTTGACTAAATGTGTTGTCAGCTGTGTCAACTTTTGCTGTAGCTATAGTAAAGGTTACAAATAGATGTAATTACTAGAGTGTAACACATTTCTGACAATGGACATTTTGATTTGACAAAAACAGATGTGTCTAATAAGATTAATAATGGCTGTGTTTCCTGTGCTGGCTCAGTCACACATCTTAATCAAGGGAAGCCATCATTAATTAAATTATGCCTATGATTTTCTTGCTATGACATGTCAAAATGTCAAATGTTAAAATACTTGTGGCTAAAAAGTAATTATATAATTTAATCATTTTGCTTTCACAGATACAGGGGTATTTGTAGTCAGATGCAATGTAACTTACACACAATGTACTTTTAGTTGTATTTTGATTAGGTGTATTGTATCATAAATACAATTATGCAAAATATTTATGATTATGACATAACTAAAACACATACATAAACACAAGTGTCAGGTTTAAGACAGGGTCAACAGTATAATGAAATCTGTTGGACGAGAGGAACCAGTCAGCTCAGAGCACAAAGGGTTTAAAAAAAATAATAATAATGATAAATAAATAATATAATTAAAAAAAAAAAACAAAATATAAAATATACCAAAACAGTATATAATATAATATAAAATGTACTGAAAATAGATGATGAAAAACAAACACTTGCATATTCATGTGTGTATGTGTTTGTTTTTATGAACATACTTGTGTAAATATATGAACATACTATATAAATAGGATATACTACAACAAAAACAAAGTAATATGTATATGTATAATATGTTTATGTATATTAAGTAACACTAAAATATAAATTCAGGTCCTAAATTTTACACGTGGCCGATTGAACCTCACCCATAGCCAGTTTAAGGGAAGGCCCAGCAGGATGATTATGATACTGTCCATGCTGTTGGCTGTACATTGAAAGAACAGCAGAGGTGCATTCTGGGACTCGAAGTCCATCCGTGGGGGCCGTTGCTGTCGCAGCCTACTGTCGATGAAGTACGATACGCCTACAAGCCCCATGATGCCTCAGCGCCAAGTGTGCTCTCGACACCTGATTGTCAACAGAATAGCAATGTCTGCCGTTAGCAGGGAAGAAAGGCTCGCAAAGATGGAGAACGAAGAGAAAACTTCTTCTGTATCTAACAGGTAACATTTTCGGTCCTCTTTGAGAACCACTGGAAACTCAAAACACTTTTTTTTGGTAAGGGGGGGGCGACTTTCCCGAAACATTTTCACTGGCAGTTTGGTTAAGCATCTTTACGGAAACACGACCTGTCACACTGTGTGTCTTACAGTCAATGTACCTTATGTAAAAGTAACGTGTCGCTTTAACGGCAGCCCGGACGTTACAGTGTAACTGTTAGTGTATTACAGATGTCATACTATTTTTAGTTTAGCTGTGAGCTGTCCACTTTGTCACTTGGTTTTATATAACTGTTATAACAGCACGAGGTTCCAACTCCTAACACAACTTTCATCTTATGAAACCAGAAAAAAAAAAAAAAAAAAAAAAAAAAAAAAAAACAGAACAAAGCTATTTAAAAACACTAAACCTTAGCTCACACACCGCTGTCCGGTGTAGCCAAAAAAGAAAATGAATAAGCTTCAGTAAAGCAGTAAGAGACGAGAGAAAAGCATGGCATGGCTCGCACTGCAACACGAGTAAAGAGCCCGTTTCTGACTAATGTCCTCCTTTCAGGAGAAATACAAGCTTACAAGAAAGGCTAACATTTCCGTAAGGTGACTAATACCGTGCCTGAACAAGGATACAGATGGCATACTGTCATAATGACCCGCTTAGTTAGCTCTGTGTAACCACCCACATTAAAAACCAGCCTTCAGCTCGGTGCCCTGTTGAGCCACAAGAGGGTGTCACTGCACCGGTGTGTCACTGAGGGTTTGTTCCTGTTTGGCAGGCTTACTTAAACCGGTATCACAAGCATTAAAGTTATACTCACACGGTTATATTTAACATCTCTTGTTGACGCATAGGTGCAAAATAAACCTCAGGAAGATATATATTCAGTGAGCAGCTCAGTGTGTACGCATCAACTTGCAAGCTTGTTTTGATGATCTGATCTTACAGGTAAACTTACCACAAACTATGGCCTCGAATGTGAATTAAAAACCTTTCTCAGACACACTCAGAGCAAAAATTAGACTGTTCTTTGACTTTCTTAAGCTTTAGAGAGGTTTTATTTAGCCACACAGTCATTATAATTAATTGCAATATATTCATTTCAGTTATTTTGTCCACCTAAATGATGCATATATAGCTACTTACATAACTTTGTCCTAGTTTCCAAAATATGGCATCATGTGACTTCAGTTTTTCAGTTTCTTTAATGATTAAATTATGAAAATTGAAGTCACAAGAGACACATGGATCAAATGCTGTGTTGGATAAATATTCTTAACATTTCTCTACAATATTAGTAAGTTTTACTTTAGCTCAGGCCTGTAACCCGTCTGTAGCCACAGAGAGATAGCCGAATGTTTGGCATAGCAACCAGTTCAGGCTTCTTCTTTCATTGTGGCTTTCTTGGTTTGCAGCTGTCTTGTGACTGCACTTTAAAGCAACAGCACCCGTCTCAAAACTACACTGAAGATTAGAGGCAAACAGTGAACTCCCTTGTGTCTCTCTCTCTCCCTTGTGGTTTTAATGAGGAAGTAAACAGAAATGAGTCAAGCAAGTCCAAACACTTTTTAATGTTGGCTTAGATCAAATCCAGTAGCTTCTCTTAGCGGTGTAGTTCCAAAACTGTGGCCTGCCTCAGTTCTTGGATTTGTTTTTTGCGATGCTGGGAAACAATTAGTCTGTCTCCTCTGATCCCTGAGAATAATGATTTGTTTCTCCCTGCACAACATGTGGTCCGGGAGGAGTGTCAGTGTGTGCAGAGTGTGTGTGCGTGCATTCGGTTGTATGCGTGTATTGCCAAGGGCTGTTCCTTAGATTGTCAGCTGACAGAGCAGTAGAGGTAGTGTTAGGTTTCATCATGCTGTTTATTCCCCACTCTTTACTGTGAGTGAAGTTAGGGAGGGGACATAGCTCACTGTGTGTGTGTTTGCTGCTGTGCTGACGTCTCCGGACTCTGGTGTAAGGCACATAGAGACATGGCAAATCCCCTGCAGGGTAAAAGCTTCCCCTCTGTTGTATTCTCTCCATTTCTCCCTCTCTTCACCTCCCTAACACAGCCTGAAGCGCCTCTGTTGTAAATTCGATCGACTGCATCAACAGTAGGGGAACAGAGGAGAATAATATCTCACTGTTTTTATATATTCCTTCTCTTTTTCTTTCACCTCCAATTTGTTCTTTTGCGTCTCTGTTGCTCTCTTCTGGTCCCTCTTTCACCTCCAGTCACAAATTGCAACACTGACTGTCAAAGACAGATGACCCAAGCTCGGCATGTTGTGTGTGTTTATGTGTTTGTGTTTGTGTGTGTGTGTGTGTGTGTGTGTGTGTGTGTGTGTGCACCAAGAGTGGGAAGGTCTGGCTCTAACCTGATGCTATTAATATCACCTAATGAACATAATCTGGAGGCTAGGTTATCCTCTTACATTTGTTGGCCAGACGACTGAGGGGAGGCGTGGAGAGCGAGTGAAAGAGGAGGGAAAAGCTGCGCTGTAGTTTCACCCTGAACGCGCTCTCTCTTTCCTGAGCTGCAGTGCCTTCGCTCTCCCTCTGTTGCTCCACTGAATGGAAGAATCAGAAAGCTAAACCGATGTTTAAAGTTTCGTTTCTCATCTAAGCTGATTTCCCCTCTATATTGCCCAACCTCTCCCTCTCTTTATCTCTCTCTCAGTTCTACCAGAGGGCAGTGCTGTCAAGTACTTTATTGTGCTTGAGTGTGTATATATATATATATATACAGTATACCTGTTGGCAATAATATAGTTTAAAACACAATTTGCGGAGTACACACAGTGGAAACCGCCCTTATATTTTTCTCCAGTTATGAACTCCCTACCGGCTTACTCTGGAGCTAGAATATCTGGCTGTTGGACTCTAAGATCTGATGGCAGGTAAGTGCATTATATTTATTTGTGTACCTTTTTTTTTTTTTATGCTTTTATTCATTCTAGTGTACTCGGGTGTACTTAACCGTGGAGTGCTTGTTGCATGTCAACCCTTTGAGAGTGTTGTCTCAGCCAAATGTGGATAAACGGGATAGACCACTCCAGTCTTTGGATTTCTGATGTATAGCACTTTGGTTTTTGTTGACATGCCTCGGCAGAGTTTGCTTCTGTCACTTAGCAATACCAGTCAGTCCCTCTTGATGTAAGCTTTTGTGCTGATAACATGCATTTCATTGTGATGATATGATCATATCGTGTTATCAGTTTACACAGTTCTCTTTGACAGGTTTTTGATTCAACACAAAGTCTAATGGAAAATAGAGGAATTGGTTAAGTTTCGTTTGTTGTGAATTCATTTCAGTTAGGCTTTATTAATATGCGATAGGGTTAGGGTTATCATAGATCATCCTTTATATTGATGTCAACTGTACAGTATTGTGCACCCCATAATGCAAACAAACATAAAAGAGAAGTTCTCATCATGCTTCATCACATTAAGGTTGGCTTTTGTCAAATGAATGCCATTGTGTTGTCTTAAATCCGTCTTTGTAAAGACACTGCACAAAGGCAAAAGTCTGGTTTTGTAAAGAGGGCAAGAAAAACAGCATGTAGTCTTAAGTTATGCCCCTATGTTTTATTTATTGGCACTGTTATCATTGACTACTGCAGACCGTCAGAGCTGTCTGCTCTGGCAGTCTGGTCTTAGGTACCCTCCACTGTGACTCCTAGACAAGCTTTTCTTTTCACAAAGTTGGATTTATAGATGAGTGTATAGCACTTAGTGCTGTGGCTACAACAACGCTACAAGGGTGATTCAGCAAAGTCAACTAGGCTAATCTTTTATGGCACCCAGGTTTGGTTTTAACTGATAACCCAGCTGGAGATTGCTATGCTCGATGCAATGTTTATGTGTTCTTACAGTCTTAGTCCACTCCCTGGTTCCTTCACAAGCTCAGGTGATCCTGGTGTGATAAGATAAATCTTTGCTTTAATTGTTTCACCGCTGACCTCTTGACACTCTACCTGGGGATGTGTATGGCCTATATAAAGATATGGAGGCAAGGGTTGGCTGAATAACAGAGAAGGAACATCAGCACTCTTCTCTCACACAGCCTACTGTACAGTAGCTATGGCATGTGGATTTTTACAGACCTCACTGGGTGAAGTGTGGATGGCCCGGATACTTAAGTAAGTACCTGGTTAGACTTGTCACTCAAAGAAAATTGAGTTTGTGAAAGGCAGCACTTGTTTTGGTGGTAGGCTACATCTTAGTGATATTTATTGTGCTTTTTATTATTTAAGACATCAGTGAATGAGAAGTGCTGGCTTCACTGATGACAATGCACCACAGATGCCTCAGAGTAAACTTCTGTAAGAGAGGCAAAGCCGGTTTTCTGGGGAAGTGGAGTTCAATATGGGTTACTCAGCAATGAGTTAGGCCCGTTCTTTGTACTGTTGTTCTCTGCTCTGAATTTTAATTAGCCACAACCATTAACTGAATGCCATGTTATTCACTTTCCTCTCATAAAGTTACCAAATAAAACTCGTTCTCTGGGTAATAAGTAACTACTGTATATTGACAACTACTTTTTTTGTGTGTATGTTGAAATACAAGACACTAGAAGGAAATTCGGTTATTAGTATTGTCATTGTGTTGCACAAGTGAATGAACAACATGTTAGTTTGAATAGGTAGTCAATGCAAATTGACTCTGTACCCAGCTCCCACAAGAGTCTCATACCTGTTTTGAATTTGCGTCTTGTCATTTGTTTATTTCATCTCATTTCAACTCAACTCTCTCAACTTTATTTATTTATATAGCACCTTTCATACAGAATTGTAGCCCAAAGTGCTTCACAGAGCAGAGTAAAAACAGAAATAGACAACAAGTAACAGTTCTTAAGGCAACAGAGCAGTTGCATGAAAAACTAGAGATTAGAAGAAGAGTAAAAAAGCATAAAACTACAACAACGAAACAAATAAGAAGAAAATTATTTTAAGTTAAGTATTATTTGTTTTTATCGCATTCATGTTTGTTTGATAGGGACAGATACAACATACACAGTTAACATCGATAGCTTCTGCTAATTAAAAAATAATAGACATAATAACCATATTAAGTCAAATTATGTGGTATATTTTGGCAATGCATACTTATATCTGTATCTTATCCTTTAAAAAAAATTGTCTAATATAATATGACACTTTTCACTTCAAAACACTGAATTACAGCTGATAATCGAATGATATCACACGTATACACATACATTACATTACATACGTGTGTCGATAGCTGCATGTATGTTGATAAGTTCCAAGAGCTTCAACACATCAGCTCATCAGTTTTAGTCATTGGTAACACCCTCAGCATATCGTGTGAACACATATTTCAGTTGCAGGACTGTAGTCCTGTAGTTGAGTCAACATTTTCCACATACAGTACTTAACATACTGTGTCTTTAACTTTATCTGCAGCAGCTGTTGTGCAGAATGAACACAGCTCTCCTGTTGAGGATGTAAAAACTAAACATTAACTAATGATAAGAGGTAACACAACACTAGTTCAGTCTTGTTTACTGTCAGGCGACTGTTGCTTTAAGTAACACCCCCCCCACACACACACGCACACACAGTTATGCACCCAAATTGTCATCTATGTGTGTGTGTCTCTTAAGCAATCATGCATCACTTAATCAGGCAACGATGGAGGAGCTTTCATTAATTGAAGATGATCCTGTTGATAACATTTGTGTTTTACTGTCATGACTATCTTGTTCGCTCCATGCCACACCAACATCCGCTGCCGTTCAAATGCAGCTCTTGACACGAGGGCACTAATGAGCAGTGGCTGTACTATCTTGTTGTGCTGTCTTTCATCGTGTAGTTTATTAAGTGAAATGAAAATCCTTGTCATACTGTGAGCAAAAACTATTTAATTATACACTTAATGAGATGTAATTGTTTATAATGATAGTACTGTGAGTAAAAATAAAAAAAAGAAACTGTTCATTTTAAAGCTGCACATAGTTGCATGCAAGACCAGTAATTTGTCCAGCTCTATAAAATATAGACCACAACTGCAAAGGGCAAAAATAAATTTGTTTACTCTAAGCAGTGATGGCGTGTTTGTTTGTTGTTTGTTTGTAACTTTACAGTGGAGGTGGTGAAGGATCACTGGACCGGCTTCTGCCCTCGGTAAGCACAGGCCTTTCACCCAGGAAAAGGACCACTAGTCAGTGCAAGTCTGAGCCTCCTCTCCTACGTACCTCCAAACGAACCATCTACACCGCTGGCCGTCCCCCTTGGTACAACGAACATGGAACACAGTCCAAAGACGCCTTCGTCATTGGTAGGACACACTAAAAATACTGATTTTTCTTTTTTCTTTTTTTTTATGCCCTTGTAAATTTTAGTTTTATTTAGAGTAAATTCTCCCACAACTTTGTAACATCATAAATCAAAATACACATAGCACCAGTACATCATTTTAAGAGCCAGTTCTCAAAACTGAAGGCAAAAGGAGCCCAGATCAGTCTAAATCTAAAGAATTTAGTACCTTACTATTACTAGTTTAAGCTTGCAGGTGTTTTGCACACAGGAATAATAATTTGGTGTAAACAAACTTAATTGAAAACCTGTACAAGCAGATAAGAGGTGTCTTTTGCAAAAATAAACGATCACCGTACTTACTGCTAATGTGTATTGACAAACTCATTTGGTGTCATTATTGACATTTTGAGTGAGGTGGCTCTGCTTTGCACAGCGAGAAGCATCGTGCATAGCTGTGTTTTGTGCAAGGGAATAGGAATTTCTGAAAATACCTTCACCTTAATGCTCATGTGGATGTTTACCTTGAAGGAAGCTATAGTCTCTGTTCCTGCCTGTCTCTCCTCTCTATGTGAAAATGATAGCCTAAGGCAAACTTAACACACACACACAGTGTCCTGTCAAGCTAGCACTAGTACGTACTCAACAAGCAAAGGTATTTTAAAATTATAGTTGTGCCCTGAAACATGTATTCAGACATTTCCTAACATTCTCACATGAATATTCCCAGGTCTGTGTGGCGGCAGCGCTTCAGGAAAGACAACCGTAGCCAGGAAAATAATTGAAGCTCTAGATGTTCCCTGGGTCGTACTACTGTCAATGGACTCTTTTTACAAGGTCTGTATGTGTGTGCAGTATGAGCATGTGCTGTGTATTAATGGTGTATGTCTATCTGCATGCAGCCACACACCTGTTTATGTAGTATCATATAAGGTTACCTGAATTTTGACGTGTTTTTGCACGTCTAAACATCAAGCCAAATGCTTTTTAAATTCTATAGATGTTGACATCAGATGACTCCAAGTCCTTTTATTATGACTTTATTCATGTCTTGTATGGCTGCTCCTCCAAGTAGCCTGAAGGAAGGGTTGGGAAGAGTGAGACGGAGTGTAGAAGACAGAGTGAGAGAGAGAAAATCGGATTGCAGAGGGAAAATGAGGACAAGAGGAGTGACTGGAGAGAACAGGAGATGGAAAGGATAAAATATTTGAAGGCGGATGAGTCAAAAGAGAACCACAGTGGTGTGTGAATTGGGGAAGAGAAAAAAAGAGTAGCGGAGAGCAATCAAGCAAGAGGCATCATTCTTGCCCCTCTGCACCTCCTCCCACTCTGCGGTTATGTAATCCTGTCACAATCTGACAGCAGCGGTTCAGACTGTGCAGGGTAGGAGGGATTTACCACTGGACAGTGGTACTGTAGCCCTCACCACACTGCAGTGCCAGAGGTCGGTATCCAAAACATTTTGTCTAGAATTTTTTTTAGATCTCATGTTCTCTTGCTGGGCTTTCCTGCATGTTCCTCGGAGAGCCTGTAACACCAGCTTGTCAAATTAACTTTGTAATCAGTGCACTTGAGAAGGGGGTAGAAGGGGGTGTTGCTGTTCTAAAACTGCCAAATACCAGATCTGGGGTTATAATGCTCAGCTACCCTAAGGGCACACACACACACACACACACACGCCACCTGGTACAGACGTCACAGTGGCGCATGATGTTCTCCTAAATTTAGGTCTCCTTACTTCAACAGCTCTTGAACAGCGATCTGTGTCCAAGTGTTTTTGCACAAGCTCATGTAAATTATGTGCCAAACCAATATTTGAGCATGTGTACAATCTTTTTTTCTTAATATGCAAACGCTAGAAACCGAAAAAGTGTTTTGCTCAGGAAACAGTTTTTTAATTGTGCTTGGTATGTATCATAATTGTGACGAGTTTGCTGTAAAGTAACTTCCAAATGTATTCGATCCGCAGGTCCTGTCCCCTGAACAGCAGACATTGGCTGCTAGTAACGACTACAACTTTGACCACCCTGATGCCTTTGACTTTGATTTGCTGACACACACTGTGCGCAAACTCAAACAGGGCAAGAGTGTGAAAATCCCTGTGTATGACTTCACAACTCATGGGAGGCAGAAGGAGTGGGTAAGGATGAATGCGCACAGCCAAACACATGGCAAAGCACTTTGTGAGTAGCGGGTCGGAGTTACTGAAAATAATCTCAGTTTCTCGATTACTGAAGCGGGTTTTAATCTCCCTCGCTGGAGGTTTAGAGTCACTTTGCAAATCTGCTACTCCAGATGGTCACTGACAAACCATTATTGTGATTTCTGTCTACTTGTTTTTATTGTTCAGTGTCCTTTAACTAGAGTTAAACATTCTCTCGTCAGTGGTACCTTTTAAATAATGATTGATCATATTTGTTTATACTGCGCATAGGTGTGTACTGTCTGTATGTCCATGAACTATGTATGTACATTGTGCTATAATACTACATGCATGTGTGTCCACAGAAAACAGTATATGGAGCCAGTGTTATCATCTTTGAGGGAATCATGTCCTTCGCAGATAAAAAGCTGTTGCAGGTAGGGCAAAGTTACTGTCCTCTAACATGTTCAGCTGGTCAGTGGAAGGTGCGAGTGTCAGGTTTATTTTTATCTGTGCATGTGGTCAAATGTGTTTTTCTTTGCATATGTGGGAGGGGTCTTTTTTTTTTTTTTCAACTTTCTTCACTCAACAACCAGTGTCTATGCAAAAAAACAGTTTATCAAGTGTTAAATCTGTGATTAAAATGTAAGCAAACCATTTCAAAAGGAGCTGCTACTGTATATCGGCATATATCACAGATATATGTGCAAAATGACATCCAGGAAATTGCAGCATAACAATATTTTCAATAATTGAGAGTAGAAAATGTTTATTTTTCATCTACCAACTGTTTGATAACTTACTGTACTTATGAATGTGAACAGAGCTGCAGTTTATATCATTAAAAACTCACTGGCCCTTTAATCATTTGGGACAGAAGTAGGATAAACATTTACGTGTTGTAATGAGATGATGGCTGAGAAAAACAACCAGAGTAAATTATAAAGATTAATAAGGTTACCACAGCCAGATCCAATGTTATTATTTATTTTACAACAAACAACTAAATTGTTGTTATGGGATTTTTTAAAGAAAAACCCTTTAATAAGGAAGACTGGATTCAAAGTATCAAGTACAAGAAGGAGCGTTTAACAGTGCAACACACAAAAGGGATTACAGAGAAAAGGCTCCCTGAGGAGCTCTAACAGTTACCACTTTATTCGGATAGTTCGCCCACAGATAATTTAAATATATATAAAACACTGTTGTGTCTGTTTGAACCGATCATGTTAAGAGTATGTATTAGAGAGATTGTGCCTAAACATAACCAAACCTTAACCACAGTGGTGTAATGTCAGACAATGGTTTTATTGATAAATAGTTGACTACATGCAAAAGACAGGATACACACACACACTATATGAATTAAAACATCTGAACCCTAGCATTATCCTAATTTTTATAATTGTCCTTGCCGGGGTTTATTCTTTCATTTACTTGTATTAAATACATTTTCAGACACATTTTTACTGAGCATTTCATTTTGGTTGCCTTTTTTCCATGTTGTCTGGTTACCACTTTATTCGGATAGTTCGCCCACAGATAATTTAAATATATATAAAACACTGTTGTGTCTGTTTGAACCGATCATGTTAAGAGTATGTATTAGAGAGATTGTGCCTAAACATAACCAAACCTTAACCACAGTGGTGTAATGTCAGACAATGGTTTTATTGATAAATAGTTGACTGAGTCATCTGATAATCTGTTAAAATGTTTCAAATACTTTGGACTATCCAAATAAAGTGCCCTTTGTTATGTTAGTGTGAATGTGTGTTGCAAAGCTTCATTCTTCAGCTTAATATTTTCTGTCTGTGTCATGCTCTCCACTCAGTTGCTGGACATGAAGATTTTTGTGGACACGGATTCTGACATAAGGCTGGTGCGTCGGCTGAGGAGAGATATTACAGAAAGAGGAAGGGACATTGAAGGCGTCATCAAGCAGTACAACAAGTTTGTCAAGCCAGCTTTTGAGCAGTACATTGAACCCACCATGCGCCTGGCTGATATCGTGGTGCCACGTGGTGCGTATATACACACATATTTACATGTGCTGTAAACAGGTTCAATACTACATCATCAACTTTGTGATGCTAGTAATCTAAAAATGAATAAACTCATCCGTTTTTTGTGTTTTGTCATCAGGTGGTGGCAACATGGTTGCCATCGACTTGATCGTGCAGCATGTCCACAGTCAGCTGGAGGAGGTAAGAGAATTCACACTGCATACAAACCTACATATATACACTCTTACACAGTGTGTAATGCACATATGAGTATTATGGCATCATTTCACCTTGTGTTATTAATTTCTTTGGTTGTGACTCATTACATCTTACTGATAGAGCTGAAGTGATACTGTAAGAATGATCTGCCCTTTTTTGTCAGTACAAGCTCCCTCCCACCCTCTAGTGGATAGAAAATGCACTGCACTGATTTTATAGGTGGATGCATGTGCAACAGAAAAGATAGATAGAAATCTATTATTTTAGGGTTGTGATAGTAATTATTAACAGGGAATATTATTATCAGGGAATATATTTCAGGTCTTTTCACTTATTTGCTGCAAAGTAATAACTATAGGTCTTTATTCTTGCTGTATGACTCTCATTCAGGTCTAAAATTAGAATTAGCTAACTTATTACTCCTGATCATAGTCAATACCCTAAGCCTATTAAGACAGAATAAACACTTTAAAGTCTGAATCTGAGGGCATTGTATTTTCACTTTTAGGACACATTTTAGGACAGATGTTTGTCAAACCAATAGTTGTTTTATTTTGGTAATCAACTCAATTTTCTAACATCTGGCGTCTCTCATGGTTCTTTGCTCCTCATCTAGAGAAGTTCAGCTGTTATGAATGTGAATATCGTCCTTTAAATGCACACATTCAGGGCAGACTTAAGTGCATGGTATATCTGCTGTAATGATGTGCTGACTGACTGAAAAAATGATTAGGTTTGGACTGATGAAGAGCCTCAGGACATTTGCAGCTCCAGTTTGATCATTTATTTTAAGAGTGAACTGTCTTAACAGCATTAACCACTGGTCAATATTCATCCATATGAAACAAATTTCAAGTTTCCAGGTGAATTGATCACATAAAATCTATTTTTGTGAAACAATTAAATCCTGATACATAATTATGTGCCGGTAATTGAACGACCCTAATAGCAATTTTTTCTACATGGTTTACTCAAGACGAGCTTTTCAATACTGAACCAGAGTGTGCTGTCTTTGTCACCAAAGGCACATTTTTTGCTCTCAATGAGCACTTTGTGCCACAGTACACTTAAATTAGTTCCCCTCCTCCCCACGATACAAACATATATATACACACGCACATTAACACACACGCTGCTGATGGACTGCTCTCTCACTCTCTCCCCCTTCCACTTCCCCTCCACCCCAAATCCCTCCATGGCTCACAGCGCGAGCTCAGCGTCAGGTAGAGTGGCCTTTATCCTGTCTATCATTCTCTCTCCTCACCATCTGTCCAGCTCCCCAACTGTTCCACCTTCTTACTGGGAGAGAGAGGAAAAGAGGCCAGCAAAACCAACCTCTACCTTCCACTGATCTGCCGGCTGCCATGGCACATCACCAGACGGCACTGTTGTATCTGTAGAACTAATAAACCTACTGTAATTAGTCATTAGTTATAAGAATATGAGACTGTGCCTAAATATTGTCACTCCACTAACTTGGAATACATATAAAAACTGCATTTAAGCCGCTGTCAACATTTGGAAGTCAAACTAAGATCAAAAGTTTGGAGTGTGGTGCAGCCAGCATTTAATGCAAAGACGTTGGTTTTCCTTCTCTCTATGTTCTACACAAATGACAACTCACACTCTTCCTGCCTTCTGTGTCTAAAAATACAGCAATGAGTCAAGTCACTGACCCCTCCTTTCAGCGGCAACAAGAATAAGACAAGAGAGTGACTATAACAGAAAGTGAGAGAGAGGAAGCTCTTGCTACAGCTATTGTTGACTATCATCTACCTCAGCCACAGAGAAAGTTTCCAATACCCTACTACAAAGCGCTGAGTTTTTCCATTGAATGTCGGCCACAGTATCTGAGACAGAGAGCAGAGGAAGTGAGCTTGGTGTCTGTCTTTAGACACAGGATGTGCTGGGGCCTGTGAGCTGAAATACCAACCTTTACTGTTCTACACGGTGAAAGAGTGACAGCCACGCGATCGCTTGTGCACCTCCCACGCAAACACACAATGGATGCATGTGTGTAGATTTTAAAAATCTGTAGAGCTCGTTCTCTCTTTTACCCAAGCATCTCTTAAAGATCTTTTAAAGCATGGCCTGTTACTTCATGTCTTCTCTAAATCATGATGCATAGACTAATTAATAACATAGGGAAACATTATCATACCTGAAATGGCAGTTTACCTCGGTGGTAAGCATATTTCTGAGACATTTGACATTTACAAGTCGCTGCTGTCACACTTTTCACTGTGTATTATAATCCCTTCATCCCCTCATCCATCTGATGTTGTGTCTCTTCTCATTTTTTCTTCCTCTTATGTCTTGTTTATTCGTCTTTGTGTGTCTTTGTGTGTTTGTGTGTGTGTGTGTCCCTGTTCTGAATGTTGTTTCGTCAAAAAAAAAAAAAAAAACTCTCCCCATAGAGGAAACTTCGCTGGGATATGTGAGCAGATTTGCTATGATTTCTCTTTTTCTTTGCATCTGGCTAATGTTTATCTCAGTGATAATCGTGGGATACTTCAGTGTCAACATGACTGCATCACTGAGTATTTGTAACAGTGTGGCTGAGAGCCCAGGTTAGACCTAGGCTAACTAGATATTCAAACCTAATATTTTTGTGTGGAGTCCTAGGGAAATATTACAAGTAGTAGAGACCTGTTATGGAAAATAACCATCATCATTTATTTACGTGACACATAATTTTCTTTTGTTTCAAATCCATATAAATATATATATATATATATATATCTATATATATATATATTATGTATATATGTCTATATGATATATATCATGTTATCATGTTAATCTTTAAACTGATCAGTTTTTCATTCTTGACCTTACCGAGAAAAACAGTCAAACTTTTCCATCATCGTGGTCTCTGTGCTGTAATTTTCCAATGATACACACAATGCTGGCACTGTGTGTTTTGAAATTTTTGTGCAGCTGCCTTTTCCCAAGTAATCCTATTACAGTGGTTACATACTGTGATTATAGATTTTGCTCTAATGACTACTGAAAATGTTTTTTTCTGCTAGGTTTGTTTTCTGCATGTACTTACACCTCGTGTGTGTGTTTGTGTGTGTGTTATTGTACACGTGTGCAGAGAAGTGTTAATTGCACTTACGTATTTATTTTTCATGTGTTTGTCCATCTTTCCACTCCTTTTGCCTTTCACCACCCCGGTTCTCCTATTTGTTGCCGTGGTTACAGGGCAGCCCTGGCTTCTGCACACCAGGCCCAACCCCTCCCCCAGACGCTCAGTGTTCTGGAGAGCACACCCCAGGTCAGGGGCATGCACACCATCATCAGGTAAAAGCTGAGAAACCTGACATTAACAGATGCATCTGTTTCCCGTTAATAAATAAAATAAATAACTGTGCAGTGTAGAGCAGATAACACCATTATAAATCTTGTATCTGTCTTTTCCTAATGACCACATTTAGAAACAAGGAAACCAGCCGAGACGAGTTCATCTTCTACTCGAAGAGGTTGATGCGTCTGTTGATCGAGCGAGCGCTCTCGTTCCTCCCCTCACAGGTGCCAAACACTGACATGCACTGTTAATTAATTCACAGCGCTGCATGAAGGCTCTGTAACCCTTTGTATTAAGTAGGACATTGACTCCGAAACCATTACATACCTGAGTGTAAACGGAGACATGTTTTGGAGAAAGAAAGACATGACCAATGGATAGACAGAAGCCGACAAGACACTGCAACAGAGTGTGAGACCCGGTTTATTTTATGGCCTTGAAATGTGGAAATAGTATTAAAAGATAAAGATTAATGGAAAGAGAGTAAGTGCTTATATTTGCCAAAAAGAAAATCACACAGATGTACACACAGGGGCCTGTGGCATGAGCATGGAAACTTATCAAGTCACCACAATGGAAAGTTTCCATATCTCAGCAATACAATGCATTTTGCATTACACAAACACGCACGTGCTCAATGTTGCTGGTCGCATACTATTTTCCTCACTTCTATAGCCTACTATACAGCAGCATTTGGCATTGTACACACATTGATCGATTTTTAATATTATCTCAGGTCCACATAGTCCAGACCCCCCAGGGAGAGGATTATGAAGGCAAGACTTTCCACGGGAAGAGGGTGAGTGAACTCCATTTACGTCTTCTCAACTATTTTTTTTATTTATCTTATTTTAAAGACCTTTCAGAAGAGTTTTGTCTCAGTCTAAATGTATGCAATTAACCTCTTCTTAATGTTCTTTCCTTCTTTTTGTTTTTTTGTTTTTTAGATCACAGGTGTGTCCATCCTGCGAGCCGGGGAGACTATGGAGCCTGCTCTGAGGGCTGTCTGCAAGGACGTCCGCATTGGCAAGATCCTCATTCAGACCAACCAGGACACAGGAGAACCAGAGGTACAGACCCGAATTGTTATGAGTGTTACAGAATTTGTGTATAATTGTGAATAATTGTCTTAAAACCACCCTTATTATCCAAAATATGGCAGCATTCAAACAAATATGAGCATATTCACACATTAACACGTTAATCTCACAAAGAGTTTTGTCGCTTGCCTACATGTCCTTTCTAGGTAATTCTCAGCTTGGGGGATTTCTGGTCATGTATGGTACATTTTGGTCTTAACCCACATCCTGTCTCTACACGTTTTCAGCTTCATTACTTGCGTCTACCAAAAGACATCGGTGAAGATCATGTGATTTTGATGGACTGCACAGTGTCCACTGGAGCAGCTGCTATGATGGCTGTACGAGTCTTACTGGTGGGTGCGACTGATCCAATCCAAATCCACGTTGCCTGCAATAACTTGCTTTCATCATATAACATAGCTGTGTTTTCATTTTCAGGACCATGATGTTCAGGAGGACAAGATCCTGCTGGTGTCTTTGCTAATGGCAGAAATGGGAGTCCATTCAGTGGCCTACGCGTTCCCACAGGTCAAAATCATCACCACAGCCGTCGACAAGAAGGTCAACGATCTCTTTCACATCATACCCGGCATAGGTGAGTACTAGTGAGTGAAGAAAAAAAAGAGTGTGTAAGGCTTAGGTTGTAATTATATGATTTTTCAGTTTTAACTAATGTTTCTACGTGTTCTTTTTTTTTTTTTGTTGTCGTTGTAGGAAACTTTGGAGATCGATACTTCGGAACAGACGCACCCCCTGACTGGAGCGATGACGAGATAGATGAGCCCAGTTACTAATTAAATTATTAGTAGTGCGCTAACTTATTGGGTGATTCAGGGCTGTGCCCCTCGGAGGACAATATGAGGACATTATTCGCCTCCATTGGGGCTTAACGTGCATCCTCCAAGGGCCAACAAGGTGCCCTTCAAAATAAAATGAAAACAGAACAAAACATTGCAAATGTACAGTCATCTAGATGAACTTTTAATTTATATTATTTTATCTAATGTAAATGCTGTTGTGATATGTTGTGTTATGAAGTCTGAAATATTTTTTATATGTACAATATGTTATTACTGTAATCCAAATATTTTATTTTAGCGTTTAAATTCTGACAATCTCTGTAATGAAATTTGCAGGCATGTTGTTTTGAATACATATATTTCGCCTTAATCCGCGAACTGTGGACGACACAACTGAATGTGAATGTGAAAGAAAAAAAATATGAAGCTTTTAAGGTTATTTTTTACCACATACCTTCCTCACAACTTTCACAAAAAGTTAAACCAGAACATGAACTCGAGTTGCTCAACTTCTATCGCCATGAGCACTTTCTGAAGGACCATTCAGTCGGAAAATGTGTAGGTGTATCTGACTTTCTTTTTTTTTTTCTTTCTTTTTTTTCTTTTTTTTGACCTAACGGGTGTCGAAAACCGTTTTTCATTATACAGCTAGAAGTATGCACTTGTGGTGTATATTTATGCAGCACGTCCTGCATTTACATATTTGGATATGGATAGACCTACCCAGTCAGCGGGCAAGTCATACATCTTTTTACCGCCATGAAAATGGGTCATCTGCATTTAACAAACACAGATTAAGTGTTTATTTCAGTCTCGTGCAACCTGATTTATGTCTCTGTTTTACATGCGGTGGATGGGATTGTTTTTTGTTGTTTTTTTTGTTTTTTGTTTTTTTTAAAGGTCTGTTGAATTGTAGATGCATATGAACTTAAAACCTTTACGAAAGGTTCACAAAGTGCTGTCAGTGCCTGATCTTTTTACTTGGTATTGATATGAAATAAGATCTGGTGCCTATTTAATATTGCCTTGTTCTTTTGAAAGGATATGTTGACAGTTTGCCAGATGTCCAGGTCGCACTCCACAATCTTTATCCATATGGTTACTTGAACAAATGCAATGAGGCATCAGGAGTGTTAGCAGCATATGACGTTCATTTTATTATGCCTTCTCTTGGGTTACAGTAGTATCCTGTTCTCTTTAAGTTCACAATTTGTCAGACTTAGTTATTTATTTTGACATTTCTACAAAATAAAGGGAAAAAAAAAACATGAAATGAGACGAGACGTGATGAAAATGTAACTGCAGGCTTGTAGTCACATGAGCACTGTTGCTGCTGTTGACTAACCATTACTTTTCCAATCAGTCACCTGCCACTGTACAGTATGTGCTTACTGCTGAATACAAATGTTCGTCATTCTGTACTGAAAATCCATTGACTGTGTTTGCAGCCTTAGTGTTTGACTTTGTGCTGTTTTTGTGTTTACCACTTCTGCTGCATGAGTTTTTATACATTTATATGTATATATAAAAAATATTTAATAAAAGTGCAATAGAGGTTTTAGATTGCTCACAGTGCATTGTTTCATTTTTGTCAAGTGTTTTCAGCAAGTTCACTCGAGTTAGCAGTTAGTTAGAGCTCATTTCTTATTCACAACTAATTTCAAACTCACCATTTCAAGACAGAAAGAAGTTACCTACACTTTGTAAATGAACAGGAAGGATGTTGTGGTTGTCCTCTTCCCATGGAAAAAAAAAACCTTGATATCTTCCATCACTTTCCACAATTATCACTCTGACAGCTGTCAAGACGCCAGCTACGGTGAAGTATGACTGACACTCATTTGATGAGGCTGATGGACAATTACAAACCAGCAGCCTAACAGGCAGATATTGACCCACAAGAGGCATCTTTTTTTTCTTTCTGAGCAAGGAGGTGTGAGAAGGACAGGCAAAAGACACGCAAGAGATAAGAATATCAAGAAGCTCAGAAGCAGCATTTTTATTCTTGTACTGCTCTAGTTTAGTCTAGTGTTAAATATGCAGCCGTCATAGATTTGGACACTTTTATTTTTCAGCAACATTTTAAATGTTATGAGTTCATTCAATTTGTTAAAAGTGGCAATAAATTGCTGCTATTAATTTGAAGTCACAGCATTTTACATTCCCTCACACACAAATAATGATGACATTTGCCTAAATATTTAAATAAAGTGCAGATGTTTTTTTCTTATTTCATAAATCTTCATTCACATCTTTGAATGAAGATGTCAGTGGAAAGTTTACCACCAGCACTGACAAACAGGAAGGTGGTGTGTGTGTCTGTGTCTGTGTGTGAGTTACATCCCCATTGGTAGTACAGAGCACGATGAGGTCACAGCTTAGTAGAGACAGCAGGAGTGGCCTTATTTAAGTCGGCGACCTGTGTGTCTTTTTCATCCTCATGTCACTAGCTTTGCTCCAGGTTGCTCTGCTCTCTTCCTGTACGCCTTCTTTTTGGGTCTTGACTTTGACGTGATGAAGACTGTTTGTCTGTCTGTCTCGCCTGGGTCTGAGAAGTCAAGAGGGTCTGCCATGTGGGTAAGAAGAACAGAACAGACACCTTGAAAGCTTAAGAGAGAAGCAGACTTTCACAAACTTGCCACAATTCTCCATTACTGTGATGACTGTTGCGAGACGAAAGGGTGGAACCATGGAAAGTAACTATGTGTGTTTCTGGTTGTTATTTGTTGGGTTAATGTGCTATCTGGCAGAGTGTGTCTGGATTGTAAATGTGAAGTGATGGTGTGAGTAGGCCAACACAATACAATGGCTTATTGCAGATAGTTGAGGATGAATTATTCAGACAGTGAAGTATTTGTGAATCATGTGAAGAGGGTTTGGATTAGTCGGTTCAAGAGGGCAAAGTATTGTCTTTCCTTTCCTCTCCCCACTTCTCCTTTCACTCTTTCTTTCTGTGTGTGTTCTCCTGTGCTCTCTCATCTGCATAGTTTATCATGAGAGCAACATGTCTAAGAGACTGAACTGTCCTCATAAAGTCAGGCCAGGGTGATTTAGATGTTTTTAGTATGAGATGCAGTTCGTGCATTAGGCTCCGAGTGTTTAATTGCTCTCTGAGTGGTTTCAATGCAGGTTTGCTAACAACAGGGAGACAGACGTGTGTGTTAACTTTTTATATTGTGCTCTGGGTTTTCTGAATGAAAACATTTGCACAGATATGAGCCAGATGTGTTGTTGAAATGCATTTTATTGTGGCTATTGCATGTATGTTATGAGATTAAAGCCTCAATTCTTATTGAAATGAGGTATTATATCATACAGTTGGAGCAGCATCTGCATACTCAGAAACATAAAGGTCATAAAGGAGAGTGTTTTAACAATAGGATGTGAAATTATACAACCAGAATGAATGAAAAGTATTTTTTTTCTCAGGTTTATTCTCATTTGATGAATATCGTTTCTGGCGCCAAATCCCCAACGTCTCTGAATATGCATGCAACACACAATCTAAATTATTTTACATTACGGATGTTGGATTATTTAAATTTGGACTTTTATTTTTTTAATAACTGACCAGTTTTGGTTACAAGAAACCCAGAGCTTATTTTTATTAGCTTTATTTTAGCAGCTTCTGTTAGTACATTTATGGTAGTCTATTTTTCAAAAATAGACTCTTCAGATGATGAAGATTAATAATGTTGAGAAGCAACTTAATGTAACCAACAGTACTACTATATATAACAGTATTAGTGGCCATAAAGTAGACCTTTGCGCATCTAAAAATTTATCTAAAAAGTTTATTAGGCCAAAAACAGCCATCAGCGTATCTCCACCAAGATGCACATTTACCGATGTGTAAACACATCTGGACCAGAATTATATTTTAATATTATATATTATTATATATATATATTTTTAAATCTTCTTTATCAAGTGATTTTCTTTTTTTTGTCAAACTAGGAGTCGCTTTCAACGTGGACACAGTGTTCAGAGGCTCATGAAGCAACATGAACCACACACCAGAGCCCTGCTTTAACTCTTGAGTGGTTCTTTCTAGGACTGTCCAACCTGAGAATGGTGATTTCAAGCTCAATCTCAGGTTCGTCAGCCCATGAAACGCTAACTCACCTCAGCAGATTAAAGACAACGAACACCAGAAAAGGCCCAAAACCTGTGCGGACCGAGTGTTTTGATATTCAGGAAGCAAAGTTTCGAAAAACCTTCTTATCAGACAGACAGACGAGTAACCTTTTTTTTTTCTTCTCATATTTCATCAATTGTGTGTTTTATGAATATTTCATTTCATGCTAAAAAAATTGCATTTGCATGAATCTATTGTCAAAATATGCATATTCAGTGACATCCTCTCTAACATATTGAATCAAGTTCAACATCAGCACTATGCAGAAAAAAAACCTTATTCCACTAAATTGCAGTGTTCAAAATGAATGACCTTTGACAGAGTCTCTTGTGCTCACAGAGAAGTCTGCTGTTTTAATGATGAGATAGAGAGAGCAACAGTTTCCTCCAACAGAACACTGCTTACGTACCAGTAGAGGGAGCAATGTACACACTAACCAGAGAGCAGAGGCTGCTGCTACTTGTAGAAAATACATAAATAACTTTAATTATCTGAACCGTTCAATGATTCTGTTTTAATATTCGACAATGGCTACTTCATTCCTGGAAAAAATAGAAACTAGATTTGCTGAACGTTGTTTCACATCGTCACATTGTCTTTCACATTGCGATAAAATGATATATTGGAAACTGCTCTGCTGTTCCTATTTGACATCTGCAGAAATCATTTCTGTTGATAATCATATTGTTGCAGACAGAAAGATGATGCATGTCTGAGGAATTAAAACGAATATCGAATAAGTGTATGCTTGTATATCTTGTCTTTTACTGTCTGGGTCATGTTTGCAAACATAAAGGCAGCCTGATTAATATTGTACTGCTTTTGTTACTTTATAATGAATCATTTCAACATATTCTGTGGAACCATTATGTGAATTACAGAACTAACATTTCGAATGTGCGCTTACAGTACAAACCTTTATATATGATTTGGCTTCAGATAGCACATTTAACAATATATCATACAACATGTGTACAAAATTCTGAAAAGCTTAAAAGTAAAATGTAAAGGTTTCGAAATTTGTAACACAAATGTATTTCAACACGTATTGAATCTTGAATCATGAAACAGAAATTAGCATGCTTTTTTAAAATTAAAATGATTTTTACTGCATTTGGACACTCTGAGGAAAAGAATTGTTTAAAGTTATAGCACTTCTTGTATTAATTTTGACCATAACGGAGGCTCTGTGGGCAATAAACACCAGGGAGGAAATCTTTTGAAGAATTGCTCTAAAAATCTTATTTCTGGTGTGATCTGTACAGTAGCATGTGCAAATCCTTTTTTCAGAGGACAAAATGCAATTTCTTTTTTACATTCCGACCTCTCACTGAGATTAATATGTAATTCGATCTAAAAAAATTCACAGGTATAAAATGAAGCGCAAAATGAAATGGAAGAAGCTTGATATATCCAATCCGATCTCTCCAAATTTAGCACCATAGTTTCCATCTTTTATTTTCAACCAACTATCCGTGCAAATGTTTCCATACAAGATAAGAAAGCACTTCACTATTTACAGATTAAGAGAGTATGGCTAATATTCAGACACAGGAAAATCATACAGTTTATGATGCACAAAAAATTAGTGAAATAAATGTAACCTCCTCTTCATTTTGGCATCTGTGACATTTTTTTCTGGAAAGATTGAATTAGAAATGAGGTATCTTGTTTTTTTGTTTTTTTTTTAGATTGGGTGTAAACTTGATGTGGCCTTAAAAATACACTGGATGTGGCAGCTTTGTACGACATGTGCTTGCAGTTTGATTGTGTGCTATAAATGTCTTTTATTGGTTATATTGGCCTATATGTTTGCAGCTCTCCTTCATAAAATCTGATTCTGAAAAGGGACTAAAGAGACAGCAGGTGCACTCCGTTACTCCCCTGCTGATATTCAAAGGACAATAGAGTGTTGCAATCTTATTTTTGTTTCCCTTACCACCTCAGTCTCATCGTCATCTTTTGTCTCGTTGGTAGTAATCATATCAAGATAACTTTGTTACAATTAAACATATTCACGTCACCTTTCTGTCGGTGAGGAAAACCGATTTTACGGACACCCTTTAAGAGGAAAATGGTCATGAAGAAAATGGACCAGAGGAGTGTGTAACCCCGTTGACCTTTCTTTCATCGGGGTGAAAGGTCAGATTGGGATCCGGCTCTCTGTGGAGAGATTAAACCCTGTCACCAAGGTAACATTATGTCCAACCGGGATGACCAGGGTCACAACAGTGAACACTGACTCTTATTATATTGCACTCTAACTTTTATCTTATGGGTGGAGAAGAGAAGGTTATTATATTCTTGTCATCTGTCTTCATGTTTCGCTCTGTTTATTAATAATAAATTCTTGAATTATTGCAAAGTGTACAGCCCCACGAATATCTGATCTGTGTGTGTGTGTGTGTGTGTGTGTGTGTGTGTGTGTGTGTGTGTGCCTTTTCAAGCTAGCTCTGTCGGTCTTAACCTTTTTTGCCCCACAGCGTTGCATTTGTGAGTCAGCCGACCAGGGTTGAAGCATTTGAGCCATGTCGCCTGGGGTCATTTGGCTGGGAATGAATGAGTTGAATGAACATGTGCCGATACTGAAAAGCCAGATCATGGTGGCCAAGTGTGAGCCAAGGTGGCTGTCAAACTGCGTAGTCCGATGCTCACTGGGGAGGTTCAAGTCGGCTTGTTCATTCATGAAGATTTTAATTTCACTTACGGTTGCTTTGAAAGTAGAGCACATTATCACATAATCTGCAGTTGCTTTAAAAGCTCTCATTATAAAACCATGATATTAGGGAGGCTTTTCATATTTTAGACAATTTCCTACAAATTTCACAATATAAAAATGTTTTAAAAATATATTCTACCTTCAAGGTGCTGCAGCTTTTGTAAAAGATGAAAATCAATAACTAGAAACATGGTAATTGCTTGAGATGGTTAATCTATTACGGTAAATATTTAATAATCTTTAACTTTTCGTCACTGTTAACGCTGTGTGGGGAGAGGCTGTTCTGCCTGCATGACAAATAGGTGCATGATGGTTGATCTACTTCTACAATCACTGTTTATGTGAACAAGTGACCATGCATCATTGTGTGTGTATGCGTGCATGTGTGTGCGTGTGTGTGTGTGTGCGTGTGTGTGAGGGTTAAAAGGTGTGGTGGGAGCTGTGAGCTGAGGTCAGTTAGTTCCAGCCCCGAGGAGAGCACCGCTACGGCCTTGGAACAGTGTGGGGGTGGTTCACTTCCCCTTTCCCTGCCTCACGGCTTCCTGTGAGCGCTATAACCGTTAACCACACCCTCCTACCCTGGCCTACACCCCCTCACACCACCACACACCAAGGCCTAGAAAACACTTTGCTCATACACCACCTCTCCCTTTTTTCTCCTTTATTCCCTAGCCAATCAACACAGTCCAACAATAGTCCTCTTCCCCCATACTGTAGTAGTCACACCTCTCTCAGCCCTGACAACCATCTCACTGTTTGTGCTCCATGCCTGATCTCCCGGCTTGCTAATTATAACGATAAGTTAATACAAATGTACACAGGCATGGGTTTGTGCACCACTGTAGCTACGCAGGTAGGTTTGCACTCGCGTTAGGTTCACAGCATTCCTCCCAGCGGCAGTTTGTCTCATTGTATCATCAACATCGTGCATCTCATTGAATGACATCCTATAGATCCTGTCTCTCCTTAGCAACAGCTGAGTCACTGCTGAAAAATGTCAGCGAGCAGATTTACCAACATTTCCCATTATCTTCTGATAATGGGAAATGTTCTGTGTGTGTGTGTGTGTGATTGAATGAGACGAATAAAACAATAAAAGTACAAAAACAAAGCATAAAAAAAGGCCTTGTCTCATCGTCCCGTTTACCACACCTACAATACCAGCATTCCTACTCCACTCTTATCAAGCATTATGCTGCAGAAGAGGAGAATTCTGAACGAGATCTTCTGTGTCAGTGTGTATGCGAGTGGGCGTATATAAGCCTGTGGTCTGTGGAGGGACAGTAGAGATGTGTTGAAGCGTGTGTGTGTGTGGGGAGGTGTGTGTATACATTGTAAATGTCTGCATGCGCACAGTGGTAGTGGTGTTTTGGGGATGGGGAGTTGGGGTGAAGGAGGAGGGGGGGGGAGGTGGGGTACTTCTCTAAAGGGAGTGCTGTTCCCGTGGGGGAGAGGAGGAGTGGGGTGGAGTGCATAGAGTGAGTGTATGTGGGGGAGTGAGTGTGGGGGCAGCTAGGCCATCTGGACTGTGAGGAGGCTGAAGAAAGGGAGAGAGAGTGTGTGTGTGTGTGTGTGTGTGAGACAGAGAGAGAGAGAGAGAGAGAGAGAGAGAAGAAGGAGGGAGTAGGGATAAGAGGAGAAAGAGGGAGGAAAAGTTGAAATTGAGGGTGTGGGAGAAAAGGATGGAGGTACGTGCGACAGAGGGAGGAATGTTGCTTGAGGTCATTACACTAAACAGTCGTACAGTAATACTCAACATCCTGCAATCTCTATTGATTCGATAGAGACACAAGTGAGCTTAGGCAGAGGAGAAGATTTCAGTCGATATTCCGCTCAGCATATTTCTATTCTGTTCTATGCTAAAGAGCAGCTTGCTAAAGCCATCCCACAGACCCGACTGTGCTCACTGCTGCGATGCTAGCACACAGAGTGAAATGCGTGTACTATATTATGTTCGACCGAGACCCACAAGAGCCGAATAAAATTTGAGCATAACTGAAATGATCTTAATTCATTATTTATGAGCACAGCCAGGAGAGTCTTGGTTATGTTTCATACTTGCCTGAAGGCGTTCATGGCTGTGTTGTTTAATCATTTTATTCACATTCTGACAGAATTGTATTACACGTGAAATCATGTTTAATGTTTTTTTATTTGATCGTGTAAAGCTATGTATGTACATTAATTGTGATACCTAAATCAATAAACTGACTAATTAACGTGTGGTTGAGTTGTTGAATTATTCTCACACAGGCTTACGGTAAGCAATCTGCACAACAGATGATGGCAGTTCTCTTCACAGAGGATAACTGCACGCTAAGCTGCAGTGATTTCTATCCACATATGTTTTCAACAGAAAGACCATGAATACTATAAAATGTTGAGATGTCTAGAGAATCAAACTTAAAGAGGACAATCTAAAAGTAGGAGCCACAAAAAAAGGACACATGAGCCTGTATTCATTTAGCCATTATAACTAAATGTATGGTCACACACTCAAGCTAACCAACTGGATGATATAGGATGAAAGGATATACTACATTAAAAGACAATTATCAACAAAGGAAAAGACCATAAAAACCAATTTAGATCATCTTCTCTTTAATTGTCATGAGCAGTGCTGTGCATTCACCAGATAATTTTCGCTGAGTTCTCTTTATGTAGACATCAAAATGAATCCTTCCTAAACCAGATCTAGACCTTGTTGTAGACCTAGATCTGCAGCAGCCTTGATGAATTTCCTGAGTAAAGAAGCTGACGTATGTGTATGTCGATCTAGATGCAGATCAAAAATGATGACAATCACATTTAGAGCTTTTTTCAGCTGTGACAGACATATACCAGGTTGGTTTTGGCTTGTAGGAGACAAATGTATCCAAACCACTCCACAAAAATTTGTTTTCTAAATTTAATACAAGAAATGGACACTTTAGGTGCAACATAGTACTTTATATCTGCAGTTTTAATGCTTGTTTTTGAAGGTGTTTTTTTTTTTGTGCCATTTTACCGTCATTGGACAGCTTGCATAGACAGGAAATGTGTGAGAGCGAAGGCGTACGACAACAAAAGTCTCTAACCAGAATCAAAAGGGTAAGTGACAGGAAAATGGTTTGTTTTAACCATGAGACCAGGGAGACGGATTTGAATGCAAAGTGTGGAGAGTCACATATCATCTATATAAACATTCACCAGTTGGTACCTGTCGTACCGGTTTGTCATTTTGGCAAATAACAAAACGAAAAACAATATCACACTGCTTTAGGTTCTTATGCCTGTTTTGTACCGCGAATAACATCACGCCACTTTCCTGTCAGTGGAGGCGCTGCAGGACGACAGCCGACATTTTGACTTGTCGTAAAGAAAAGGCACAGGTGTTACTAATAACATTAGCGGTGTCTCTTTTTTTCTATTTAAGCGTCTCAGTAAGCCATGACAGTGTGACAGTGAGCCAGCATGCACAATGCAGGACCCTGAAACTGATGCAGCTAAATGGAATTCAGCCATCATTAATTCTATTATTTACACCTGTGCATTTCCTACTGGGACATGTCAAAAAACATTGGAATGAAAAAAGGATTATGGACAGGATGGATTAACCTGTAAGGGGGCACCTATCAACCCTCTATTCCTCCCACTCTCTGTGCAATGTATAAAGCTTTTTCAATATTACCTGGCCCCAGATTTGCCAAATGGGCACAGGTGCACTCTTCAACACAGGGCCACGTGATGACATCTTAAAACAAACAAACAAAAAAGTTTAAAACTCACTTGACACAGCAAGCCTGGAGCATTTGAGGGCCTTTTTTTATGGGGCCCGTGTCGCCCGCTGTGCCTAGTCGCAGTCTTAGCAGTGGATGAGGACGAGGGCTCTTGATTAATGACTACTAATCTTTTAATTACTCACTACATATTATGCTGCATTGTGGGATAGTTTGAATCTCACTAGACAATCAGGCTACACCATGACAGACACTTTAAACTGTGTTCTTTACAGTGAACTGTGAGTTATTCCTCTTCCAATGCAATTTAGTATTAAGTGCTCTCAGTAGATAACCGCGTTACCCAGACAAATGTGTGTGTGGCGTGCACAAGATGCTAAATGACAGTGAGTTATCAGAACGGTCTGTGTTAATAGATAAACAGATGCGTGAGACAGATGTGAGTATCGAGGTGTATTGCGTTTGACAGTTTACAGTGAAACACCACATGTTCTCAGGTTTGCCCGTGAGGAGAACAGAAAAGGCCTCCATGATGTCCTTGGATGGTCGGATAACCCCCCCAAGCCCCCTGACCCTCACCCTCTTCAACACATCACACCCCACATCAATATTACCTCCTCCCTTTCCGACCCCCTTCCTCAAGACCTTCCCTCGTGAGCTCCTCGGGCCCTCCTAGGCTGAGGGGTCAGCAAGGGTCGGGAGCTCATGACTCTCTCGTTCCCTCTCTCTCCTGACCCCGCTCTTGTTTTATCACAGCTCTGTCTATCGTTCTCTTCCTCCCTCTCCGTCCTCCGTGCAAAGACTCATCCTTTCGTCTCATTATTTGACCCACTTTTCTCTCTACATCTCCCTCTCGATCTCCCTCTTTCAGTGTCTCTGCTCCTTCGTCCGCTCAAGCTGTTCTTAGATGGCGTATTGATTGGGGTTTCTATTCACCTCCACTCCCATCCTCTCTCTCTCTCTCTCTTTCAAAGTCTCTCTCTCTCTATTCCTTTTGTTCCCCAGTGTACTGTAATACTCAAACCTCTTTGATCTGTGTGTTTGTGTCTGTCTATCTTCTGCTTTCCTAAATGTCTCCATTTACTGTAAGCTCTACCACCACGCTGTGCTCAATTTCTATCTCTCCCTCCGCCACACACACACACACACACACACACACACACACACACACACACACACACACACACACAGGTTGATGTTTGACAAAAAAAATGTCTGTCTCGGATGTATAACAAAATAGGACTATCGTCTGTCTTGCGGCTCAAATTTAACACATTTAAGCATTTGTCTACTTTGCTAGTCTTTTTTTTTCATTACAATATGTGTGTCTGTGTCTGTGTGTGTGTAAGGGTGTGTACACATGACATAAAGCCTACATGTTTCTCTGCATGTTAACTGTGAGTTGCATGTGTGATGCTTGTTTTCCCAAAGGCCACTAGTGTTAAATCATCATTTTGAAGAACGGCCACACAAAATTGGGTACTTCAGGGGATTTACATACAAGCGGGTGTGTACACATACACACATGCGACACAAATACACACACACACACACAGGCATACTCACACCGAGCAAACACAAACACAGCCAAGGGGAGGGGTTGTACTTTACCCCCACATAGCTGAAGGGAGAGGAGATGAGGTACAGGAAAAAAAAAAAAAAAAAAATTAGAAACCAAATTAGAGGAACTGGTCAGGCGAGGAGGAGAGGCAGAGGGGAGTTGGAGGGGAGGGAGGGAAGGTTGAAGGAAAGGAGGGCTAGGACAAACAGAGCCAGTGACCTGAGGAGGGAGTGTCTGAGAACCTACCCAGCATGCATCAACAAGGAGGCTGCTGAGAGGACAGAAATACAAGTAAAAACAGCGAGAGCAGCTCGCATAGAAAAAGAGCGAGCGCTCATTGTCGAACGTGTGTGAGTCGTCTTTGTCCAGCCGTCGCCCTCTGACCCTTCCCTTGTATGTGAGTGTCTATTCTTACAGAGTAGCCCTAAATGATCCCAACAAAAGCCTTTCTTGTGTCAACCCTTATCACACACCCAGCCCCCATGCTGAACCCCCGCACCTCCCACCCCCAGCATGCGTCATCATCATCATCACCCCCTCACACCTCAGCGAGGCAAACGCAGGCCTGAACGCACATATACGCCTGACAGCAAGATAGGATTTTTGAAACTCGCACACCACAACACACCACAACCCCTCCACCCTCTACCCTCCTCCCTGCCGGTGAAACTATCTCCTGGCTTAGGCATCCCACGCCTTCCCAGTCAGTCTCTCCTCCTCAAGACTGTAGAAATCTGGGAAATGTTTTAACTCAGAGGAGAAGAAGAGTCAGCAGGGTGGAGCTGGAGGAAAACACTTATCATATTATCGTCCTGATGACTCTGCTTCTACCGGTTTGTCGTTTGTCAGCGCAGTGTAATCGTCACACTCAGATACATGACAGACACTCAGACTGCACCACCGTAATGAGTGATGAATATCCCCCACATAAGACAACCCTTTCTTGGTGTGAAGACAGTCAAACTGGGATACTTACACATTGCAACCTCCTACAACTGTGACCTCCGCCCCCATCCTCTTCTAACTCTCTTACATTCTCCCTCTCTCATCCTTTCTGCAGCTCCTTCTCCCTTTCTGTCTCCCTGTCTTCTGTTGCCTCATCTCTTTCTCTTGTTGGTGTAAGTAAGCAGCTTAAACACCTACAGGGTGTGACATTGGGGCCCCACGCGCCTCCGAATGCAGTCAGTGCGGGTGGGAGAAGGCAGCACTGAAAAGGAGAGCGTTTCATTCGTCTATTCTCTCCACCCCGCTCCGCCTGGCATCGACGGCGCGAGTGTGGTTAAGGCAAAGCCAAGGCTGTCCCCTCACATTAGCCGGGGCTGAGCCAGACAAGCCATCATCCCCCCCGCAAGACTGTCCTCCACTGCTCATCTCAAGAACCCCCCCCCCCCCCTCTCTATCTCTCTCTCTCTCCGTCTCATCCTCTTTTTCTGCTCTCCTCCGCTCTGCTCAGCTCTGCCATGGGCACCGGTCCCCAATCTCCAAGGTGATTATGACAAAAACGAACGACCCCCAAGAGACGGGGCCAACAGAGATAAGACAGAAAGAAGAGGATGGCAGAGGGAGAGAACGAGGAGGAGGAGGAAGGGATTGGAGATGGATGATGTAACAGGGAATTTTGGCCGTGCATTATGATTTGGGTTGAGAGTTTCAAAACCGGCAGTTCATATCAGTACATATCTATCTATATCTCTATATCACTGCCATTATTTTCTGCCGAAAGAAATGCCATTAGGAAGTAACTTGTTATGTTACATCATTACTTACAGAGAGAAGTAACTTTTTGGAGTACTTTTGTGTGTTTCACATGTTGGTTATATTGTCCAGACGGCGAATGTATTGACTCTACCATCATTGCATAGTTCAGCTTATAGCCTATAGTCTGTAACTCTGTAGGCTAGATGCAACATCCCGTTTACGACACAATTATGTTTGATTACATATAAACATACTGTATATCAAGGGGGTATCAGGGGTATATACCCTAATATGTTCATATAACTTGTAATAATTTCTTGCTTGGAAAAAAGTTGAATTATTTTAAGCACATGTTTTAATGTACAACCTGTTAACTAGGTCAGTGCTTAGTTACTAACTTCCATGACGCAAAGGCAGCCTTTTCTCGTTAGTGAGCTACAAATGAGCACCGACACAACCGTAGCATTGGATACCTTCCACGAGTACGCAACTACCCTCCAAGAATTCGAAAAGAAGCATAAACAGTCAGCAAGCTTCTGGGATTTTATGTTTTTGCGGAGAAAAAAAGCAGCAGATAAATGCAGTAAATGTTAACAGCAACAGATTTTTTTTAAAAAGAACGTTAGAGCATTACCCCCAACACTGATTATCATTCATTTGGAGTCGTGTTTCTGGCCCACTGGCAAATGAAAGTTCAATATTCACTCTCTTTTTAGCTCTGTTTCTGGTCTCTGCCAACCCCTGAGAGAAAAAATATCTGGCTATAAAAAAATATCTTTTTAGAGCTTTTTCACTGAAAACAGCTGCCTACTGTGGCCAGAAATGATCCTATGAGAGCGCTAAGAGTGAACCAAAACAGTAATTTTCCGGGTCGGACAGCTAAGCAATGAGCTGAAACTCGCTATAAAACTACTTAAAGTTGAGATGAGCTGCAGATTCAGGTAATAATTTACTGTTTGATACACAAACTATCTATTACCTCTCACTAAGTAAATTTGAATACTTCCAGATAGATACATAGATGCAGCATACTGTACATAATTACACAGATACATGGTGACTAGCACAAATAGGATCCTAGCCCTCCTATAAAGGTCGTAGATAATTTGTTGTGGTGTGGAATGGGGTCGTGACCCCACACGGTCAGCGGGGTCAAATCAAACAGCAGCACAGAGCCCAAGAAGGTCATTAAAGAGACAGAGAGGCCTGATGGGGGAAGCTGAACGGGGAATGGTGTTAACCCCTTCCCCCTGCGTCCCTGCAGAAATAAGAGGAAGCAATGAGAAAGGAAATGTAGTGGAGGAGAAGAGATGAGAGGTCATATTATTGTAGCATAGCAACCCAGGTTTCAGTGTGGGTTGAGGCAAGCAATAATATATAATATTGCTCAGAGGTTAGACAGCTTAGAAGAACCTTTCAAGATGGATGTGGAAAGAGAGGTGCACTTTCTGTGCTGAAGAGGGGGAGGGAAGGTAGGAGAGGGGGTGGGGGTGAACGGAGTCGGTAGGAAAAAAATAGCCCAATCCTCCCATCTCCATTCACTCCCCTCTTCTCTCTCTCTCTCTTTCGCTCTCTCCTTCTCCGTTAGTCTTCTTCTTCTCTATCTCTCTGTCTCACTCTCTCTCTCTCTCTCTCTCTCTCTTTACCTCCCTCTCTCTCCGCTCTGTGCATCATTAAAACAAGCAGAGTAGTGTTCAGAGCGTGGGGCTGCACTGAGACGATGACCTCCACAATAAGAAGATGTTCTTGCTTCGGGGGAAGAGAAGGTTGTTTTGTACTCCTCTCTCTCTCTCTCTTTCTCTCTCTCTTTCTCTCTCTCTTTCTTTTTTTTTTCTCCTACTACTTCCAGTGGAGTAAATGAGATTTGGAGGGGGGTAGGATAGTGGAGGAAGGGATCAAGAGGGTAGACATGCAGAAAGAGAGACGGAGATAGCGAGATGCAGGGGGAGAGGGGGCAGTTTAATGTAAGACTCATAACACAGAGAGCTACGATATGATAAACACGGGAAGATCTGAATTCCCCTAAAGTAAAGTGGGTCTTAGGGTTAGAGTGAGGCAGACAGGGGCTGAAACCTAAAAAAATCCAGGGCATGAAAAGCCTGAATATGAGCCTGCCTCTCTTATTCCTGCCCTGAATTGGGGGAAAATATGTGTTTTCTCCTGCATGCAGATGGACACAGTGAGGTCAGCCAGGAGTCGTCCTTATCAACCAACACAACGACTTGAGGGATGACTAGCGCGCTATCTGCATCCTCGTCCAGCAGCATCTTTCCATCATATACATACAATAGACACAAAGGCCTGCTGCTGTAGGGAGAACAGGAAGTCCTATGGGTGACACGAGGACATGCAATGGCGTGAACAGCCCCAGCACCCCCCCTCCTGCATGTCGCCTTCACACGGGAACAAAATGTGTGGGCAGCAAGCACAAACACATTCTCTGTATCCTCCAGATGATTATACATCCTTTAAATCCAATAACCTTGATTCATTCTGCTTCTCCTGATGTCATTCTTCATTGGAATTCATTCATTTACACTTTCTTTGAGAAATCTGCTCATTCTTTGGCTTCCTTTCCTCTTTTATTAATGCCATCCTTCCTTCCATTCCTCTTGCCCCACAATCCTTTCCATCCTCTCCTCCCTTCCTATCATCAATGCACTTGGTTCCCATACTCTTAATTTGCGCTTTCTCTCCGAGGGAGGACTCTTTATAAAAAGCCTTGTCGTTTCCCAATACTGATTTGAGTATCACTAAGCTGCACCTTCACACATATTGTTGCCTCACACCTTGTGCCAAATATTCCTTTGTAAAGCCTTCCCCCATCCCCTGCCTGCACCTGGTAGAGATAGTGTTCTTTCAGCTGCAGGCGCTGCTTTCTATACAAGCAGGGCTAGGATGGCACAAGCAGCACACAGCTGTTCCCCTTGGTAAATTGATAGTGAAGGGTAGTGGATGGGGCTTTGAAAGAGTCTTGTGCTATTTTTATGACAGTTGTAGATTTTTTTGCTGTTTAATTCGATGTGACCAATTACGCCGCTGCGTTCCTCAGCAGGGGGGCACTCTGGGAGAGCAAATTAATGCTTGACTTCAAAAAGTTTTCCTAAAGTGCGTTTACATACCTCATTCCTTTGTTGCGGTTCAAACACAAGCCGTCATGAACGAACCTGGTCTCACTTTCTGCACTGAGCAAAGATGTGTGTGTGTCTTTCTTCTCTGTGTCTGTTTTTAATGCTTTCTCCATGGCCTCTGTGACAAACTTTTAAGGTGAAAACAACATGCTTACTTTCTTTTGTGTTTCAAGGACTCTTTGTGAACATAAGTACCACACACAGAGGCACACAGCCACCATCGTACAGAATTCTCGCTTTCCCTCTCACACCACCCCTCTCTCTCCTGAGTGGATCTCAGTGATGAGTGTTCCTAGGAATGAATACATGTGTAAGTAGCCTAATGATGCTCAAATCCACCCATGAGCAGACAGAGAGAAAGAGAGAAAGAGATAGAGAAGGGAGGGAAGGGGAGGGGATGGGTTTGAAGAGGTGCCGTCGGAGAAGGCCGGGGTCACGCTTGTCGTGTCAGACGGATTGGAAGGCCACGTTGGCGTGAGGAGGCACAGCTTTGAGTAAAGCAGCTTGTTTTAGGCAGGGATTGTGTTTGCGGACCCTACTCTGAGAGAGAGGAAAGAGTGTGTGTGTGTGAGAGCGTGTGTGTGTGCATGTGTGTGTAAGAGCGAGAGAGTGAGAGAGATCTGTGCCTGGGCATTACAGACCTACAGCCTTAATCCACATGGCCTGACATTCTCCGTTATCCAGACCTCGGCAGCCAACTACCCAGACTGATGGAGGAGCGGCTCTACCCCCTGCTGTGTCATGCCACACATCTCTCTCTCTCTCGCTCTCTCTCTCTCACACACACACACACACACACACACACACACACACACACACAGTACATGTTTTGCTGTGCCACCCGCTCTCTTCCCCATAAACTTTTCCCACTTCCTCAAACCTACAATGTTTCCTGCACAGCGCTTATACTCTCATTTCCAAAGAAACAAGCTCCTCCACAGTTCCTCATTACTACAGACATTCACACACAAGGATGGACTCCATGAACTGGCAGTGACGCACACACACACACACACACACACACACACACACACACACACACACACAATCACTCTCACTAACAACAACAAAATACATAGTTTACTCGAGTACAATTTTGAAGTACATGAATATTTTATGCTACTGTATACTTCTTTTCCACTACATTTCAGACTAAAATATTGTATTTATCTGACAGTTAGCTATACTATTTATTTTTCAGATTCAGATTTTACATGAAGAAAACACGACAAACTAATAAAATATCACACATTTTGAGTATAGATGTGCCCCTTATTACCATGTTTACTAAACGTCTCAGACAGTTTCATTTAAGTAATGATCTGAGACCCAAATTTTTTTATTTATTTTTTCCTGAACCTGTTAATCATCCCACAACCCCTCAGGTTTATGTTCTGACCCTTGGAAGGGGGTCTGACCTCAAAATTTGATCTAACTTCATATAAAGTCATTAAAACTAGGAAACTACAGGAAAAAGCTGCTTAAAACTTCAAGTACCAGTATTAACAATCTGATTGTTACATTGTTGTATTGGTCCTGAAGTAAAGAGTTCTTCCACCATGAGTATGTGACCTTCTTCTGACTCTTGGTCTAAACTTACAGTGCAGTCCTCTAAATATAATATCAGGAAGTACAATGTACTGTATTGCAATACATGTCCAGTTTCCCAACTGTTTTTGAGGCACACACCTCTTTGCACATCCTTTTCTCTCTCTATATTGTCTCTGAAAAGCTTTAAAACACTTTGTCACCACATAATTTCCCCGCATAACATAAACACAAAGCGTGAAAAGAAAAATCCATCATGTATAAAAGGGAGAGGTCTAACTTTAGCGGAATTACCCCAGACGTTTTGCCAGAAATTGGCTTGCATGCTGCACATCACATGGCTCTCAAAGGTGTTTTCCAGCCAAACAGTGACAAACTGCAAATGTCAGTCTTCTTTTTTTTTTTCTTTCTTTTTTTTGTATGTGACTGGCTGGTGTTTTCTTATTGTTGCCACAAGAGGGGGTAAGTTACAGTGAGCCCCTGGTCCTCAGTGAGCCCTATGGCAACAGACGCACAAGCCAGAAGCCCCATGAACCACACAGGGCTCATGACAACCCCCCAGCTTACATCATAACACAGAAATATCTTCATTATTATTACCATTATTAGGATTACTATTATTATTAGTGTCATTTGTTTTCTTATTATTATCATCATCACATTATTGTGAAATTTCCGTGAGTGTTTCTGATAAGAGTGGGACTCGTCCTAGATCGGATGGATATGCACGGTGTGTGCGTTCACGTTGTCTCATTTCCTGATTCTGCCCAGAGAGAGAGAGAGAGAGAGAGAGAGAGAGAGAGAGGAGATACGGGGACACGGAGAGAGAGAGTGTGTAGGGGGAGAGTGAGATAGAGAGAGACGGAGAGAGAGGAAGAGAGAGAGACATAGACATGCACAGAGAAGGAGGAGGAGGGGGAGGCTCCTGATACCAAGACACGGAAAAGCAGGGGAGGGAGAGAGAGAGAGAGAGAGAGAGAGAAAGAAAAAAGGGGCTGGTGGAGGAAGAAGAGCGGGGAGTGGGAGAAAACAGGGGGAATAACACTTAAAGAAAGCATACAGAGGAGAGGAAGGACAGTACCTAGTGCTTTGGACATCCCCTCCTTTCTTCTCTCAGGCTGTCACACCAGATTGGACTCCGAAGGACCGACACCGCGTCCACCCCAGACCCCATGGGGTAACAGGTATGTCTGACTTCCTTATATTAGTAGTAGTCCTTTTTTTAAAAAAAAAATATATGAAAGCATTCAGCCTCCGCTCTGCTGCTAACAGGTTAGATATTTCATTCAGACGCGGGGATATCGCAGGATTTCCATGCCTTTATATCATGTCAACAATTAGTTTTCAGCCTCACGGAGCCATCCGCGTCTTCCAGCTGATAGTTGGTGGGCGCACAGGTTGGAGACATGACACAATGCAACTCTTCGCAATCGTGGCACTATTATAGTTGGCCATCGGAAAAGCTACTGTATGAAGGCCTGTCTGTCTGTCTCTCTCTCTCTCTCTCTGTGTGTTTTTTTTCCGCTGCTTTTTTATTTAATTCCAGTCCATTGGCATCATGTTAGCCACGGCATGAGTGTATTTTGACAGCTAAATACCCGACCGAGTGAGCAGGCGACAGTCTGAAAGTACGCCTACCTGTTCCATACGTGACAGCCAGCTGTCTATTGCGCTTGTTGATATTTGGAAAAGCTGTCATCCGTTGACTGGATTCGCACATTGTACATTTCACACATTATGTAGCTGATTAGGAAACACAGGCAGTTGTCCTACAATGGGGGGAAAAATATTGTAATTGATATCTACTTTCTGGGCATGTGTTTTAAAATATGCAGCCAAACTGCTTTAAAATGGAAATAATTTGATATTCTACTGGACTAAATTGATAACTGGAAATACTTTTTTTTTTTTTCTTAATGCGCGCAGATCCCCAGTTTGCAGAATGATATTCTGAATGAATGTCATCTACCTGCACATATTTCATTCTCTTGCACTTTTAGAAATATCTCTCAATGTGTGCACAGGTATATTGTGTGACACTTGCACACTCACGAAGCTCTGTTGGGGTTCATTCCAGCTGATTCGAGTTGGATGAAAGCGGCAGATTTTGGTGACATTTGCAAAGTTTTTTTTTTTTTTTTTTTTTTAAACAGCATGACAACCCTATTGCCACATCGGCCGAAGGGAGATTATCATCCACATAGCGTGCCACATAAAACACGGGTGATGCACTGTGCAGCCGTCTGGAGGGGATTCAAAATGAAAGCGCTCAGAAAGACAAGGGCTTAAACCCTCCTCCTTCTCCCCTCGATTAACCTCCAAAAGGGGGATTTCTCCAGCTGGAAATTTCTGCTGCGTCAACACCCAAGCCTACCAGACAAGACAGGGGGGGATTTTATTTGCAGATGGTGCTCTGCTGCTTGTTTTTTTTTTTCTAGTTGTTGATCATCATCTGATCCGTATTGAGAGTTGAAAAGTGTGGCGTCAAGTGTTTTCTGTTTATTGGCGACTGAGGCTGAAAGCGTCTCTCGCCGCTTCTCTTGTCTGTCTCCTGCGCTGTGAGTGTGTATATGTCTGCTGTCTGCCCTCTCAAACCGGTCAGTTCCGTCTTCCTCCATTTTCTACCATGCTTAACCATGTGTGTAGGGGAGCAACCCCACTTCATTCACGCTCTGTGCGGCATGTTGCGCCTTCCTGACGGCGCAGCCTGCAGTCAGGTGTGTCTTCCATCAGATGATCTGACTTACCTGTGTCACTGCATCTAATCATTGTGCTTGCATTTTGGGGGTTTCCAAACTTTTTCTTTCTGATGCCAGGCAAACTTAGATTGTTTTTAGACTTAGATTATTTTTCTGTAGGATTTCTGATTCTTACCCCTTGTTCTATGATTGTGAGGTGATAATGAAGCCACCAACTTTAAGCAGATAAAAAGATCCTGTAACCCTCAGTTTGGGAGCTCGGCGGTGTGTTTTTGTATTCAAGTTATATGTCTAATAAACTTTACAGCACCAGGAAGCTATTTTTGACTTGAAGTGAGCCCTCTCATCTCATAGCTGTAACCGTAACAGCTAGTTTGATGTGAACATTTTCCTCTGTCAGACAGTGGCTAACTGGATCTTTGGGATTAAGAGACCATCTAGTGATTTTTTTTTTTTTTGTTGTTGTTGTTGTTTTCCAAATTGTTTTAGGCCACACTGGATTTTTCTGGTTGTTTTGTCCTTCCTACTACAGAGTAAGGATTGGCACTTGATACGATAAACCCTCCAAAGTCTTTTCTTAAGTAAGTCAATTACTGTTGGCTTGCGTGTGCATCCGTGTCCGTCTGTGGACATTGTGTCCTCATGACAAGATAGCTTATCTATCAACTGTGGCATTAAAACAAATAAACTTCCAGGACACACCTTGGCACCTTGTCATGGACTGTCTCTCAGGATGCCTTGTGTCTATGGGTTTTACCCCACCCCCCCTTCCACTGCCCCGCTGAGGTTACTTCCCTGAGGTGGGGCTGCGTAGTTTTTACCATTAGAAGAGCAGTGGATGTCAATGTGTGTGTGAGTGTGTGTGTCTGCACCTTCTCCATCTGTGTGTTCCACGGGGAAAATATAATACAGACCAAGACAACAGCTACAAGGATGAGTGGAGGAGGCGTGTAGGCGAGATCGGCCGAAAGATGGAAAAAATATTAGCTGCTCATGTGCTTGTGGGATTGCAAAGGAGGGTTTGAAGCACTTTTCCACTTGTGTTATCTCTCATGAATGGACCTTTTAGAATTGATTAAACAAGATAAGCAAGTTTAAATTTACCTTGCGTGTTTTCTTGGTTAAAGCCAAACTTGCGTGCAGTGTTTGTTAAAGGTGGTGCTGGAGGTTGTCACGCTGAATATCACCCACACACATGGTTGTAGAGTTTGGAGGTTTGTGGGAAACCGTGAAGGTGTGGCAGGGTGTGGAAAGAGGCTGAGAAAATGAGACAAAGGGGCTTGGGTTTGGGTGATAGTCAGGCTCTGCGCTCGTGACACTTGCATCTTCGCTGTATTTGTGCGTGTGTAAGCAAGCTGGTATGTAGGTGGTGCTCAGTGTACCCATGCATGTTGTGGGCTGAACTGTGTGGTAGTCAGCTATGCAAACCCTGGGGATGTAACGTTCTACCCCCTCACAACAGTGTTTATGCGGACAACATGACAATTAACTGTACAGCACGTCATAGAGTAGAGTACATTCCCCCAGAAATAGAGAAAAGAGGGCAAATCATCCATAAAGACACATTTGTTCCCTGTTAGCAACCTTGTACTCCATTCATCTCTCTGTCTCTATCTCTCTCTGCCAGTTTTCTCGTCCTGATTCCCCCCTCGGAGCTCACTTGTTAATGGGAACACCTGTTTGGCTAACACACTGCAAAATGAACCGTTTACACTCGCATGTACACTTCTTACATGACACGTCTCGCCGGAGTTTTCTGACAACTCTGTCTGCTCTCTGTCACGTTGTGAATATTATCATTCTCGCGTCTGATTTCATGTCAAGACAGTTTGGCACACATTAACCCCCGAATCCGAACTCCATCCCCCCCATCCCCTAATAACTCCCAAGGCTTTTTAGCTTAACTGCCTCTATAGCTCATTGTGCAGTGCTGAATACAGGTGTTCCTAATCCCCATGGGGTTACATGGATGCTGTGGGGGAGGTATGTGTGTGTGTGTGTGTAACAGCTGTCTTCCCTATCCACCTTTCTGACATGCTCATCCCCCTTCCCCCCCAGCAGAGAGAACAGGTGAGTTTAAGCCATCCCCAGCCCAAACCCCACACACACACACACACACACACATACACACACACACACACACACACACACACACAGAAATACTCTCCACCACCCCACTTGTCTTTTCACGTAGGTGTTAATATTTCATAGCTGCGTGTGTGCGACTGTGTACACGCACACATGCATGCACCTGCGCGCAAGATAGGATGACAATGAAAGCAATAAGCGCTCTTGTTATTTTCTTTTGTTCTTTTGTCCCTGAATTTTATATTGGAAGGTAATCTGCAGCTTTCGCTCAAATTGTTTATAATCTACGAGTAAAAATTGAAAGTCCAGAAGCAAATTATAATTTGATTGTTGCTAAAAATAAGCGCAAGAAGGGGAGGAGGTTTGTAGAGTGAAAAAATGGCGAGATGTCAGATTTTTTTCTTAGGAGTTGTTGATATTGCAAAACACCTTTTGGATCACACATTCCTGAGAAAGCAGACGAGGGATTTCAGTTTGTGTGCTTTCATCAGGGTGTGTTTTTCTTTTATTTAGGAATGCGGAGCAGATCATCTCTTTCCAAGCAACCCCATGATCACACAATGCTTATCAGCGTCATGAATTATTTTCTTGAATTTCTGACATTTTCTAATATCAGATTTCAATTGCATCAATGTCCAAAGTCAAGCCAGCCTTGAAATCTAATCAGTCCCTCGCCTCCTTAATGCTCTCCTAATTGTTGGTTTTTATATACCGTGCGTTTTCACTTGTTCAGATGCTGTCAAAACAAATATTGCAGCAAGTGAAGTGATGATGGCAGTTGTTTCACACATCAGGTAATGCAAGCCAGATAGATAACATGCACACATTATAGTTTCAATTAGGTTTCTGTCTGGTGTTAATGAAAGAACAAAGAAAGGAGAGGAAACTGTATCTATGTTCTTATCTCTTCAGCTTTCTGATTCGTACTAATGTTACTCCTTGTGGAGCATTTAGCAACAGTGTCCATTATATATTTAAAGCTTTTCAATCAACTCGTATGATTTTTAAGCTATGAATCACCTCAAGTTTGCAGATATGCAGACTGAAATCTGGAATTATAACAGAAACAAAAATCCCCCCCCCCTTCTTTGAACGTTCTTTTATCTAAAAAACAAACAAATATTTTGTCTAACTAAACACACTTTTTGATTCATTCCTGAACTAGTCACTTGTTTTTAACTCTTACCAAGTGTTTTGTTTGTTGCTCGGTTAGGTATGATTACCTAACTGGGCAGGAATGGTAAACCAGTGCGGAAAGAACTGTCTACACAAAACACACACACTCATTCAAAGGAGTCCTTTGGTTCTCTACTTTGCAGAAAGATCACCATCTATTTAGACAAATTTATATAAGCTATTAAGAATTTGAAGGTTTGAGCTTGGAAAAACCTCTTGGTTGAAGTCTGGGGTTTGCAGACTGCTGAAAGGCTTGTATAAGTACGTGGTTGTTAGTTGTTATTTTCCCAGTGAAAGAGTTTGTCTTTTATACACACAGTGTGAGCATTTGATGAGAAATTGAGCGGCTTTGAGCAAATACATCTTTAGAAACAGTCAACTAGCCTCAGGCTGTGGCTGGTGAGAGATTTCCATATCAAAGCTCAGGTGAGAGGGGTAGACAGGCGAAGGCAGAGCGAGGTAAGGAAAAGAGGGAACGTGAAGGAGAGAGAATAGGGGGGGTGATGAAACAGACATCCACTCCAAACGAGTTCTAGCCCTTGTTATTCTGTCGCTTTTTTTGTGCAGCACAGTTTAGTCTGTGTGTGTCAGTGCTGTCTGTCTCAATCTAAACTCCTGCATTAAAAAAAACACACACAGGGAAGGTTGGAAAGACTCAAATCCAACACCTCTCTCTACTCAATACCACACAAATACTGTCTCTACAACCTTATGTTGACTGCTGCTGACCGCAGAAACAGTGTGTGTGGAGCAGAAAATGGTTTTCGCCTAACATCTGACCTGTGAGCTCCTGCCAATATTTGGATCCCTGTTTAATATTATTACTGAAGCATAAAACCATCATTTTCCCTGGAAATATTTCTCTTCTTTAGCTATAAGTATCAGACCTGACCCCATGGAATTGATGGCGACACTCTAATTAATGGATAGAGTTTTCGTTTGGCGCTTTTAAAGAAGTGAGTGTGCCTCTATGTGTGTGTGTGTTTCTGACGAACATTATCCTGCTTTGTAGAGTTTTGTAATCCAGCCATGGACTCTGGCTAGAGTGCTAAAGTGCTGCTAACAAGGCCTGTTTAACATTCTCTCCCCTGCTCAACATACAATTATTCCACTTCGCTGCCATTAACATGTACAGTAGGACTGGGCTTTTAATTGGCCTGATATGACTAATGCCAGATCAACTTGGATTTGCTAATTAGTTTTTGCTTTAAAAGTGCCATCAGGACATGAAATATTCATTGATGTGAGGTGGAGCGAGGACTGTGGGTGGTATTAGTGGGATATTAGCGGTATAGACAGGCTGTTCGAATGTGCTGGGAGAAGAGATTGAACCTGCATTGGCCTGTTGTGGTCGGTTATTCATACTTTGGGTGAGGTGTTAGTTTTTCGTCATAATTTTAGACACCCACACACACACACACAAAGAGACACGCACACATTCATCCCGCGCACACATACACCACCTCCATTCTCAGCATCACAAGGCCACCTCTTCTTCTCCAGCCCCCCCCTCTTCTCTCTCTCTCTCTCTCTCTCTCTCTCTCTCTGCCTCTCCTGCTCTCACCTCCCCCTCTGCCCTCCTCCCCCTTCCCATTATTTCATCTGGTCTTTTTTTTTTTTTTTACTCCCTTGCCTCCTCGTCTCACATCCTTTTCTTGCCTCACCTTTTCCCGTTCCTTCACTTCACCCTAGCCCCCGTCCTCCCCATGCCCTCTGCTCCGTCCCAGCTGCATCTCCCTCGTTTTCTTTCCTCTCCAGGTCTCCTCCTCCCTCCCTCCCCTTTTCTCCTCCTCCACCTTCTCCTTTTCTTTTTCCCTCCCACTCCTTAATCTTCCACCTCTCCTCCTCCACCTCCTCCTCCACCACCCCCTCCTCTGCTGTAAGTGGGCCAGGTGCCTCCTGTGGCCTCCCCTACTCCATTTCTCATTTTTACCCTTCCTCTACTCCCTTTCTCATTTTTACCCTCTCCCTGTTCTCTTTCTCATTTTTATCCTTCCCCCTGACCCTAGCTCATATTTATACATCCCCTTAATGCAACAGCTAGCTACAATGGATGCAGGGTCTTTTCTGCTAAAAAATTTTTGGGGGGGCCTGATGCAGTCTTAACTGCCAAGGTGAGCCATCCGAGTTACAATAACTTCTCTCTTAAGGTTACATCTCGGTGACATCTCCATGGGAAGGTTGATAATTTTGATTTATAAAGGCTTTTTCAGCACTAAAAAAAATAGATCCTAAGTGTATTATTATGTGAACTTTATAAATTGGTGATGAAAGTGGAGTTCTGTCATTTTATGAGCTCTCCCGTGTCAGTACAGTTCCCTTTATGAACGAGAGAGGTGAGGCCAATCCAGATGTGAACAGAAGTGAGAAGGTTCACGTCCCCTTTTTAGCGGCGAGGGGCAAATTACCCCAGCGGCCTTCTCACTGCTCTACATACTCACGCACGCACATGAACTGAAACGTGCATATACATGGAACTCTCATTGTTGTCACCTTTTTGTTCTCTTCTTGCGCTGTGAATGCGCACGGTGAGCTGGCAATGCACTTTTTACCTCATCTATGTCGTCTCTCTACCCCCCCTTCCACTCTTTCTCTTTTCAGTCATTGTCATTCTCTCTGCCTTTGTCTCTGGCTGGCTCTTTCTCTTGCCCTCGTCTTTTTTACTCTCACTTTCTCACCCCCGCACCCATCCCTCCCTCTGTCTTCTATCTCACCTCCTACCCCCCTTCCCGGTTGTTTTGGTGTGCGTGCTGGTGTGTCACGAAGGGGGGTGGCGGTTGATTGGTGGTTGGTGGTTTGGACAGACACCTGATACTGGCACTGCCTCACAATGTGGGAATGTGTAACTTGTTCAAAATTAGGTTTCCAAGGTGGGTGTTGTCCTTAGCGATGGTGAGCACGATCATGAGAGTTTACACAGTGGTCCTTTTGTCTCTCCCTCTCTCTTTGTGTCTCTTATGTCTGGCTATGACACTTCTGTACATGAATTTGCAGTTCTTTCCATCGCTGTCGGGAGGTGGGGGGAGCAATAGTTCCAAAAGCCTGCAAGCCATGGCAGCCGTTCATGTTAGTCAACAGGTGACAGTCAAACGTCAAACCGCATTGGAGTTAACACGCTCTGAATGAAAAGACAGACAGATAAGAAAAAAGGATGACAGAAGAGGACAGACGTGAGGATCCAGGTGAGGCATTTGTCTGGTCAAACCTCGCTCTTTGTCAATCACAGTAGTGGTAGCCTTGCACGACATCACCGTCCATACAAAAGTCCATAAAAAGTTGTTGTTTTTTTTTTTTAAGCAATAACATTTCATCAGAAGAAACTTGACTTGAAACTTGACTTGAAATCTGCTGGGTTTCTTGTCGGAATTTTTTATATATATATATTTTTTTGCTGCAACTCCTCCCCGAGCAGCCGAAAACGACACAGTACAGCAACAAAGACGACAAAGAACTTCAACGATTTTGCATCTTCACTGATTACTATTAGAATTTACTCAGGAGAAAGGCTGCAGCCCGTCTGTGGTGAAACTGTTAAAAAGATCACTGAAGGGGCAAACCTTTGGTATCGACGCAATGTATTGATGAACGTCTGTGGTGATACACTGTGCGGTGTATTGAACTCTCAAGTCTTGCAGACAAAATTGAGTGTCCTCCATGTACAGTTCTCCAGTAGTCTACTAAGCAACCCTACAGTAGATGAAAAACCCACGGAGCTCTCCGATCGTTGATCGGAGCTACACTGACGCTCCTCCTTCTATCTTCTGTCCTTTTTCTGCTTCAACACTACTTTTCTCCCCCCCACATCTCCATTGCTTTCTTATTTGTTCCCCATCTCTCTTCACTTTTCTCTTTTTTTTTCTCCCTTCTTGCATCTCCCGTCTCCCTCCCTCTTTCTTACCCTTCACTGTCTGTTTTCTGACTCCAAAATGTGAGTCTCTCTCTATATTTAGATGCTCCTCTCCTCTCCCCTTGATTTCTCTGCCTTTATCTCACCTCCTTTTTTTTCTACTGTTGAAGGACAGATTCGCAAAAGCGCTCCAAGATTCATCAGTGTTGTATAGTAGCTGCTTTTTGATCAGCGTGATGAGTGACAACACAGCCTCGGGCTATTATATACAAATGTGTTTTTATAAACACTTTCTCTATCTATATGTAAATCGCTGTGCTGCTCAGTTGTTGAACGGTAAGCTGTGGGAACGTTAGTAAGTTATTAGTGAATGTTGCATTTTGAGGGCTAAGTTAATACAGTAAAATTATGTGTTTTCCTTGTTTGTGCATGCTCTGGAGTGTTTGTGAATTAGATTAGCTGGGAGTGAAGTCTCTTTTAATATTTGCTCAGGGGGGAAGGAGGGTGTGCCTCCCTGTCCTTGTGAGTACACACTTAAGCTGCGGCTTTTTTGCTCCCCTCTTTGCATGAGCTCATTGTAAGCCGCGGCCCAGTGTGGATTTGAGAAAGATGCCTCTGTTTGCCGTCTGACAGAGCAACAGTCACACCAAGTTACCCTTACACACACAAACACACTCTCTGGACACCCGCCTCGGCACCAGATAGCAACTGGCCACCAGTAGTGAGTCACCGTCATTCAGTCATTCACTTGCACATTCAAAAACCACACATTTTAACAAACAACAATTAGCTTTCAGTCCTCAGTCGTTTATTCCTTTAGGATTGGTATTGTTGTGCCATATGTTCATTTTTTTTTTTTTTTTACATTTTCTTCCTTCTGGTAACCCTTTGTTTCATTTCCTCCATACTGTTCACTTGCTGTTTGTGTGTGTTCTTGTCTGAGACCTTTGTAGCTGGTGGCTGCAGTGACTGTTTTAACAGCTCGGGAACAGGCTGCCTGTGTTACGTGTGGTACAGTCATGTACAGTCGTGTCTAGCTGAGTCGTGACAGGTTGCTTTTTTGCAGTGACAGGTTTTGTGTTAAGACCTATGGAAGGGTCCACACACACACACAAAAACACACAAACTCTCTGGCTGACTGACTTGCTGGCACAAAAAGATGGGTGTTTAATGTAAGTTTTGAGACATTCCATGACCTTATATTGTCATCATCTCTTTAGCCACAAAGCAATTTGGTGCTTTTCAAAACAGAAGTGAGATTGGTCAAATGAAAATGTAGTGAAACTGGAGGAGAATAGGCAAAGGGATGTAAAAGTCAGAAAAAATGTTTTTTTTGTCTAAGTGTATAGGGCATGAGCGGTCAGATAAACATGCAGATTGGGGGTGAAACTAAAAGTGGGAACGTCCAGAGTCCAACCAAATGTGAGTTATAATCATTTATTGCATAGAAAAAAATGTGAAGAACTCAAGTATGGTATTTGGACCGGTTTGGGGCTGCCATGGTAAGGATAAGGTTGCTTCATTCCAGCTACTTTGATATCTTAGACAATAGTGTGCTTCCAATTTTGCAGAAACAATTTCAAGAAGGCCCTTTCCTGTTTCAGCATGACAAAGAAATGGGTTTTTGGTGTGGTAGAACTTTTACTGGCCTTCACAGAGCCCCAACACCTTTTGAGATAAACTGAAACACCAATTATGAGTCAGACATTATCGTCAAACATCTTTGCTGCCAGGCTTCTAAATTTTTTGGTGGAAAACCCTCCCAGAAGAAGGGAGGCTGTTATAGCAGCATATTAATTCCCACGGTTTTAAGATGCAATGTTGGGGTGTCTGCATATCTGTGTGTGTGAGTACAAAACTAGAAAGTCAGAATCCAAAAATTTAGATCATTATTATTTTGAAAAAGAAAAAGTGGAAGTTTTTACACTGACCGCTTTTTAGGGGGGGAAAAAAAAGATACATCTATGATCGTAAAGAAAAACCCTTACACAACGAGTTCCCAGAAGTCAGGAACTCATCCCTTTGTCACACCTTAACACTTCACCTCCCAAGAATTCCCTCATGATATCAGGGGTTTGTACATCAGCGCACGAGTCTCCAAAGTGTTGCAGTGTTGAAACTGGGTTTTGCACCAGGAGACCACACGGTGTGATGTGGTTATTGTCACATGAAATCCCCGCCTCCACTCCACTTCTACAACTTCAACTACAGCACCAAATACAGCCATTTCCAGTAGGTGATTTCACTTCCCTGTTACACACAGATATGTTTTCTTTCTAAAGAAGTTGCCCTTTACTGCTTTGGAATTATACTTAACTCTGAGTAATTATGGGGAAGTACTGTCGTGCATTTCTGTTTAGCTGGGTGTAGTTATGGGCTGATTAATGAAAGAGCTGTGAAGATAAAAAGTAAAAGTCACCAACTAATAATCCTCTTGGGGCATAATAAAATTATCAATCAACACACATGCATATATACACTGACCACATATTCTCTTTGGGCTCTTTATGTGAAGTTTATAAATGACTTGCACAAACATTACTGTGATCGTCCTACAGGTGCGTTGAAAAGCTTTAGACTAATAGTCTAAACTTTAGTGTCAGCTATATAACTAGTAAATTCCAGTGCTGGACATTTCAATGACACCTCCTAACTCACAGCTCAGCTCATCAGGGCTCCACCCCAGTGTGCATAGGTGACCAATCGTGGCTACCCTCTATGATAACAGCAACACATATTAAACAAAAGACTCACTGTCCGGCTATCTCTTAGCATCCCTTCTCCTCTCCTCCCCATCCCCTCCGTTCTCTTCCTCTCACATCCTCCCTTCCCTTGTCTTCTTTCCCATCCTATCCTCCTCTCTTTCCACTCCTTTATTTCCGGCTCTCACTCTCTGTTACTCCCCGTCCTCTCACCTTCCTTCCCCTGCCTCCCTCCCCTCCCACATAGCCCTCTTTCTCCTGCTGCTTCGCTGTCTTCCAGTCCTCCTTCGTCCGCCCCTCTCCTCTCCTCTCCTCTCCTCCCTCCTGCTCCCCCTCCCCTTCCCCTCCTTTCATTTTGGGTTCTCCGACAGTGGTAATGAGATGTTTCATTATTTGCATTTCACAGCTTTTAATAGAGAGAGAATTTAGGCTAAGCCCCGGGTCGTCAGTCAGGGAGTTACCATGGGAGACATAGCAGGCTTAGGGGCCTAGAGAGAAAGATAGCCCAGAAACTACACACACGCACAAATGTAAAGGAAGAAGACTCAAGAATAAAGACAAACAGAGAGATAGGTAGATGCCGTTCTTGATATGTCAGATCGTATCACTGACACTTTGTGGGTCATTGCAGGAACTCAAGATGAAGTTAGTGATCAGGCTAAAGGACATTAACATCAATGTCTTAAGTGTCACACCTCTGTTCTGGTCATTTTCGGATGATCCTGGTCCATCCTTACTCTGGCTGGATTTCAAGAAGATCATTTAAGGCTTAACACCTGTGTGGCTCAAGGTGAGAGGGCATGGGGGTGTAGAAGGTTTCTATTTCTACAGTAGTGTCATAGGCTGGACTGGAGGCTTATAGAGGCTGATATTTTGGCAGGTACACTGAATGTGATTAAAGCATGAAGAGCAGCATGGAGGTCTTCAGGTGTAGATGTGGAGGGTCCAGGTATTGTTTTTGGGTGGTGTGTACATGTGTGTGCATTTGTGTGTGTGTGTGTGTGTGTGTCTGTGTGTGTATGTGTAGGGGAAGGGAGGAGCGGGGTGTTTAGGGATGAAGCAAGTAGCGCTAAGTCTCCCTAAGCCTCCTGGATCCTCTTTGGTCCCTCTCCACATGACATGGCTATCCTTCTTTGAGTCAATCTCTTCCCCCACCTTGACTCCTTGGATGCCGGCCAAAGTAACAGAGAGCGGACGGAAAAAGGTAGAGCGAGGTAGAGGTGCAAAATGTGGCATGATTAGAGCTGGTGGGGAATGTGGAGAAAATAAAGGTGGACAGATGGAGGGTGTGTGATAAAAGAAACAAGGGAAACTGGCAACACGAACACACGCAGTGAGACATAAAGAAGTCCGAGACAAGAGATAAAAATGAGAGACAAACATGAACAGTAGCCTTATTTTCAACAGAAAATAAAGGACAAAGAAGCTAAGAACATGCCTTTCACAGCTAATAGCTTTGTTGTGTTATTTATTTATTTATTTTTCCTAATTGCAGCTTGCATGTCTGTCCGTGTCTAGCTGTGTGTGCACATGTGCGAGTATGTGTGCATTTTTATTTTTGTCCGTGCCTGCCTTGTAGATGGGCTGCCACCCTGGCTTGTCCCGGAAGGCTGCCAGCTCCGTCGGATTGGGGATTAACCCCGGGATAATGGCCTTGATGCCCAGTTGAGTGGAAGCAAAGCTGTTTAAAAAATATTGGCTGCCTGAGTCACTCTCCCTTCTCTTCCGGTCTCCCCCTCTTTCTATCTTCTGTCTCTATCTTTCTAGCCTCTCAGTCTCTGCTATTCTGCTCTATCGCTTTTCTCTCTGTTTTTCACTGTTCTTTATCGCTCTCGTTCTTCGGTGCTTTGCCTTCTTCTCTGTTCTCTCCACTTCTCTCCACACATGTTCATAATGGCCTTTCACTGGCCTCTTATTTGCGAAGTCAGTTTCAGTTAACATCATAACCCATTTATCACACAGTCAGGATTATATGTGGATTTGAAAATAATAACAGTAAACTTTTAAAACGAATACAAGTTTATTTTTTATTTAGGTAGAGGACTAGTCGATTTTACCCTGGGAAGTAATGGCTGTCCTCAATCATACTCGTCATGTGTTAAAAGAACAGTGCCTCCATTGTCCAACCGAACATCATTTTAATTCCACTTATGCATGCTGTCATTTTTTTCCCCCAGTATTTTCTCTCATTATATGGAAAAAAGTCTACTCGCAAGCAAACCAATTCTTTCTCCCTACACCTTTTTAATTTTTCATGGATATTAGCATATCATGTCAGAGCTTCTCTTAATATCTTTTTCTTGAGGCTAACATCGTTTATTTCACTTTGTTTTGAAAGCTTTACATTATATATAATTCATTCCATGCAGACCTGCCAACCTGTTTGCATTTTTTCCACAGAAACTGCCTGCTATTACAGGATAGTCTGCCGGTGCAAGTCACTACTAGAAAATATGCAAAAAAGGAACATGTTTCTTTTTTAGCTTAACTGATAAAATTTTGCAGCTCAGGCATGAAGCTGGGATCGTTGACAACATAAATGCCAAGTCTTGGCTACTGAATTCCAACTTGATATCCCCCTCCTCCTTCCTCTTCACATCCATTCACTTCTTCAATCTCTGGGCAGTTTTTAATGTGTCCCCCCCTGCTGATTTTCAACGACAGAGCCAAGGTAAAAGTAGGGATGTGAGAAAGGATAGAATTCACTGCTAATAGAGGATCCTTAGAAGTGGAAATGAGATGAACTGATAATATGCTGGTACATGAAGATAGGAGATCTATTGCAGCAATGCAGTAGCCTAATATGTGAAATATGTGATTGTTAATTTTAGGCTGTTAGAAACTTAAATGCAAACCTCCTTTAAACGATTTGTGACAATTTGAGACAGCTTAACAAACTCTAAAAATAACGCTCACATATTATCATCATCATATAGTTGATTGAGCAAATGAGCTATAGCAAATAACCAATTGAAACTTCCATTCACTCTCCAATTAGCTCTGTTTTATTCTCCCACAACTCCTAAAATATTGTGCGCTTTAAATGTAAATGATAATTATCTGCAGTTTGCTAGTACAAGTGACCCCTTCTACATTACATGTATGCATTGGACCCGTTGTTAACATAAAATGCATTAGTGTAGATCTGCAAAGAAAATGAGTGTTATAGAAACCGATGAAATGAAATGAAAAAAATGCACGTATGCTTTGGTATTTTGTTGCAGCAAATGACTTCAGTTTGCACATTAAATGTTTTTATTTTAGAATTTATCAGTCTGTTTCTTTCTCTTTATTTATGAATGAGTATTATTTCTTTCTTGATTGTACCACTCACATGAGAGGCTCTGTGAACTCTGCATTCGCTCAGTTCGACATGCTCGTCTGACCGAAGTCATTTTATCAAATAATGAGCAGAACTGTTACTTTTGTTGAGTAGAGGGCCGCAATTTGAATGTAAAGTGATTAGCTGAGGGTGGCAATTTTGCAAGCTGCACACTGGCCACTAAATGATAATTTTCCTTGACTAACTTAACTGGCAATCCTAACTCAAAATAAATATACCTGCAAGTGTATGAAACTGCTTGAATAGTACTAACACAGGAAACTGCAGTCAATTAGTCAATGTACCTGCAAGAGTGTTAATTAAGAGTGAATCAACAGACAGGGTTTACCAAAGAAAGTGTGCTTCGAGTGAGTTTTATTTGCTAAAATATGTTGTGTAATAATGTATTAACACCCTGTGTGAAGATATTCCATGTGTTGTAACATCTTCATCCAGTGTGATGTCTGAATACCTTGTGAAATAACAGCCTGAGCCAACTGTGGAAAGCTGTCTATGCTAAAACACCCTTGTACAAACTTAAGTATCGCTGTGTCTTTGATCCAGAAGGACCTTGCGCTCTGTCTCCCCACGGTCCTGTACGGTCAAGGAGGCAGAGAAGTGGCTCGGAGGGACAGGCTGCATTAAGAGAAACGCAAGAAGGAGGAAGCCCCATTCTCTCACTCCATCACACGTCTCATCTTTTTAATCGTCTGGTTGGGGCCTAAAGTGATTTTGCTTTGATGTGACCAGGACAAACCGGGTGTGATGCCATGATGGCTCTGCCAAGCATGTGAACGTGTGTGCATGTGTTTGTGTGTTTAGGAACAGGGACTGGGTATGTGTGTGTGTGTTTGTGTGTTATAAGGGGAACAGGGCTCTTGATCGTGTGTGTTTTCGTGTGAGGGAAGGGAAAGGAAGGGGGGTTTAAGGAGGACATTCACTTTTGATTTGGCCTCAGAAGGGTGACAGGGACTTGGAGCTCTGGTGGCATGCTTTACTAAAACAAAAACAATCGTCTCTGACCACAAATAAGCGCTCACTGTCAGACTGCCTCCTGATGACTTTTTCCTTGCTTTTTTTTTAGTGTGTGTGGTGAAATTTCATAGAGGGTTGAAAAGCTTTTTTTCTGCTCTGTGACATCCTGAAAGCAGGCTTTAGTTTCTGTAGCCTTGGTGAGACTGTGAATGCTTTGGATGAGACACAAAAGTCTCTGCCTCTCTCTCTTTACTTGATTGTCTGAGTTCATTTTATCTTACTTTCCCATCTTGTGTCAAGTGTATATTTGGGAGAAAAAAAAAGTGTTCTATAAATCAAGGCTGTACTCAGCACGGCAGAGGAAGGCAGGTTTTTGATCCTGCTGATGGTCTAAGATCGTGGGGAAAAGATGGAGTAGCTCTCTGAGGAAATGACAAGCCGGGATGAACACTGAAGAGGCTTTTGTGGGTGTTTATGTACTAGGGGCAGCGTTGGGATTGGTTCCTCTGGAAAAGGGGTCTTTGACTGGAGGGAATTGGACATGCTGAAATTAAACAAGCCAATTAGGCGAGCAAAGAGTTTAGAGGTCAAAGCGCACTCCATTAAAGTTCCTCTTCTCTGCCTAACTACCAACGCAATATGTCTCTGAGCCCGCTGAAGCAATAAATCTGATTAGATCTCTCCCTCTCTGTGTCTCTTTCTCTCAGTCCTTTTGCTGTTGTTTTACCCTCCACTGATCATTGTTTTTGTTAAATTTGAGGCACCATTTAACACGTCTTTGGGTACAATACTAGTCACACATTCATGTTGCGCACACAAAAACTCACACTCGCCGAAAAACTTCCCCTAGAAACATGGCCTCGTGTATCAGAGTGCAAGGCACACAGTCATTATGTTTTTCTGACACGCATAACCACACAGAATAAAAAGTGGCACTAATGAACTTCCTCTATTCACACACACTTTTTTACTCGTTGGAATTTCTTAAAACTGAAACTTGTCAAGGTTTGTTCCTTACCACTTTTAACATGGTTGTTTCACCCCCCCCCCCCCCCAAAATTGGAAATTTCCACCCCCCCCCCCCCCCACAAGATTGAGATTTCCACCTCCACCCTAATACAATGGAGGTGAATGAAATTTTGTATCAAACTACTTTCTTTTTGGATCGCTTTGAGTAATCAGGACACTCTTTCTGGAAAGAGATGGTGCTGTTGAAGTTTCAATACTGCAAGCCCCACAAACTCCATTCCATTGTGGAGCGGAGGCGGACATCTCCGAGACAGATATCCTTAAACTATATGCAAAACAATCTGAATGGCTTTAACACTGGAGGTAAACGAGAACGTGAACTTCGGAGAACAATGCTCTGGCTGTCTTTAGCATGTGTCTTGTTTGCTTGAGCACTTGTCGTTGTTGTTTTTCATTGATACTGCAACTTTTAAAATGGTAACAAAGATTAAATAAATTGAGAACTGGAGGACCCTGACCTACGCAGCACACAAGGAATGAAGGTTTTATTCCAGCTGTTGATTTGGCATAGCTGGCTTTCTTTCACTGATTCTTCTGAGTTACCAATAGATACATGTTTCAAATGGGGCTGACCAGCATTTGCTGTACAGTGACCCTGTATTTCACCATCCACATTGACTGGAAAAAACAAGGAATAGCGGGGTATTGAGGTAGTTCCATGTATAAATGACTTCTTCTGTGTTGTGTGTGTGTGTGTAGGTGTGTGTGTGTGTGGCTCTGAGATCTTATAGACTGGGCTATACAATTGAATGTGGCAGTGGCCCTGAGAGGAGAAGAGCAGGGAGACGAGGAGGTTTGTCTCCCAAGGTGAGAGGTGAATACTCTCAATAGGGCAACGCAGAAAGGAAAGAATGTCTCAAGGTTAGAGCACCAAGCGATTTTTTTTCTAAGATGTGTGAGCTGGAGGATAGAAACACTTGCGTCAAAACTTCCTTTTGAGACTCTGAGGGACACTGTTATTCTGTATTCACATCCAAGTTTCTTCCTCCTCACAATTCTTTATTTCTCTGACTTACAGAAACGCCAGTCAAAGCGAAAGGTTGCGAGCTAGACACACTGATTAGACTTTCTTTTGGAGAAAGAGAGACTTCAGCAGTCGTCACCGTCAATCCATCCGCTCGTTCGCTGCTGTTCACGGGAGGTGTGTCTGTCCAAGTGGACGTGGGAGACACTGTGGATTTATCTGATCTTACAAGCCATCAGGTTGAGCAGAGCTTTGCTAAACATGACCTGAAGTGTGCCGGCCCCCGAGCAAACGCTGCTGTCACCTTGGCCAACCCGAGCTGTCATCTCTCAGAATGGCCCATGAGAGCTGACAGCTGTGGCGTTCCCAAAACAAATCACTGCTGCGTTTGGTAACACTCTGCGTCCCCACGATTTAGCCCTCACCAAGATGAGAGCGGGAGCGGCGGCTGCTAATGCTCTGGCTAATGCACTGCCTGAGTGTGTGTGTGTGTGTGTGTGTGTGTGTGTGTGTGTGTGTGTTGATCTTCCTCTGTGTGTACGTGTGTACATTTGTGTTTGCTAGGGCTTATGCGGTTTCTTTGTTTTTCCGCCACCTCATTGAATGATTCAACATAGCGATGCGCACATCTCCCTTTGTCTCGTACTGCTCTCTTCTCTCTGTGGCCTTCACCTGCATCCCCTTCGTTATGTGGGATTGAAATGCCTCTTGTATGTCAAAGAAAAAACTTTTGTTTTATCCACATTTAAACAAAAACACACTTTGCAATATTTGTAACCTCAGAAGCCAGACAAATCTTTATGGTCTATTAGATTGTAGGGAAAAAAAAATCTTCCACAAATCCTGTCACTTCATTCACTGAAAGTTGAGCAGCTCCACAAATTGTCATTACGGCTCTTTCTCTGTGTAGTTTTCAGAAAAACCAACCTAGAATGAACTGTGCAAGATCAGAAGCACTGAAGGTGAAGGTTCAAGAGTGAGTTTTCGTCTTAACTAGACAGTTGATTGAATATTCACAGAGGAAGGAAAGATATGAAAAAAAAAAAACAAGGAACTGAGACTGTTTATTGATAAATTTAATGGTAAAGTGGTCTGTACTAAATGAGGTGTTTTTCTCTTTCTTGACTGTTTTGTGAAAGTGTTATGCTTTTTAACTGACATTTTTAATGAGCTTAAACACACACTCACACTCACACACACACACACACACACACACAAATGAACCTGTCAGACATGGTTTAAACACAGATTTTTTTGACTATTTGTTACTGGGCTGTTTTTAGACATCAAACTACAGCAGCTGAGATGTGGATTCTATTGATGTCATTGTTTTTATGTCACAGTCATTACTGAGATATCCTTACCCTGGCTCGTCTTTAAAGGAGCGGTTCAGCTAAATTTGATTATTTTTTCCCCCCTTTGCATGAAAATGAATCCAACGTTCTTAGCAAAGCGTTTGAATATAGCTACGGCCATCAACCGTACATATGGACGAGATCTTGTTTTCTCTCGGAGCGGAGAGATTTGCTCCTGCGCTGCTGCATCTTTCTGCTGCTGCTGCTGCTGTAAAGGCAAATAAAGGCAACCACACAGAACATTTTGATATTACATGATGTGACATGTGAAGTTAATTTCTTGCGTGTCTTCTTTTGTTTCCCAGCAGACGTTTGGAGGAGAGGCTTTTGTTCAGCTACACAGATGAACAACAGGAAGGAGGACATGGAGATCGCCTCTCACTACCGTCAGCTCCTAAGAGAGCTCAATGAGCAGAGGCAGCACGGCATCCTCTGCGACGCCTGTGTCATTGTGGACGGAAAGATCTTCAAGGCTCATAAGAACGTCCTCCTGGGCTCCTCACGCTACTTCAAGACTCTTTACTGCCAGGTAAGGGACTGCTACACTTAGGAAGATGGGTCGAGGGAGTCTGTTAAATACTTGTTTTTCGCTCGGATCATAATAGTTCTCTTCTGTGTGTTTTCCTGCTGATAAAGCAATGAAGTGGTGTTATTGTGCATGTGATAAATAAACGCTCATATGAACACTCTTCTTCCCCTTCAGGTTAAAAAAGGGGCAGAGCCTCACCACCAGACTACTGTCACTCACCTGGACATCGTCACAGCGACAGGCTTCAAAGCCATCTTGGACTTCATGTACTCAGCGCACCTTGCCCTCACCAGTAAGAACGTGATCGAAGTCATGTCAGCCGCCAGCTACCTGCAGATGACAGACATTGTGCAGGCCTGCCATAGTTTCATCAAGGCCGCACTGGACATTAGCATCCGCTCTGAGATGGCTGACGAACTGGCTGACTTTGAGATGGGAGCTGTTGCTGCTGCTGGTATAGGTGGAGGTGGAGGAGGTGGAGGAGGAGTTGGTGTAGCGGGAGCAGGGGGTGTTGTCGGAGCAGGTTTAGGAGGAGGTGGTGGAGGCATAGTGGGTATGGCTTCTGAAGCCCTGGCCTCCATCATGTCTGGTCGCAGCACCTCCCCTTGGCTGGCACGTCGCACCAGCCCAGCAAACTCTTCTGGGGACTCAGCCATCGCCAGCTGCCACGAGGGAGGCAGCACGTATGGCAAAGAGGACCAAGAACCTCCCAAGAGCCATGAGAGCCAGGAGGAAGCCTGCCACGACTCCCAGCCTGCCTGGCCACACGACTACAGGCCTGTCACCGTCAAGGAGGAACAGGTGTCCCCCGCCTCCTCCTCTCATCCCCGGGACACTCCCAGGGGGGCAGCCCAGAGCCAAGGAGAACAAGGGGCTGGAGGGGTTGCTGGAGGAGGTGGTGAGGGGCCCTGGCAACCCCTATTGGGGTCAGGGCGGAGAAAGAATAGGAAGAACAAGGACACGGTCAGACATATTACCCAGCAAGCTGAGAGGAACTGGGACAGAGAGCGGGACAGGGAGAGAGACAGGGACAGTAGGCCTGGATCTCCTCTTCCCTCCATGCTGGCTGTGGCCGGATGGAACTACAACGGGCAGGAAATCCCAGGTAAGGCTGATAAATCTGCTTCTTGCAGTGATTACTGTCTCCTGTCTTTGGAAAGCACTGCATACTTTTTATTTGATACAGACAAAACTGACAGTGATGAAGATTTGGATCATCACACAGCAGTAATGAAACTTTTCAGGTCCAAATACTGATTTTATAGTGAATTTCCTTTTTAGATTATTAGTTTAGTGTCACAATAATAGGTGGAATTAACTTGGACTGGCTCTCAAAATTGGAAGGATGGAAGCAGACCAAAAGAAAGCAGACCTGCACTTCCGTCTTGGACTTTATTGTAATGATTTAATGACTTTGAAGCTTTAGTTTCCCATAATTGCTGCAGTTTTGTAATGCCAGTGCCTACTTAGTTAGTTATCCAGTCATGTAATTAGTGACTGACTGGTGAGATAATAAGATTAAGTTAGATAATTAGGTGAGAGTGTCATCTCAACACTCAAATGCGGTAGAATCTAATTCACTTGTTCTTCTTTTAAATGACACTTTAACTAATAGGGCAACAGTTGCATGTAATCAACTGCTTTGCTGACTTTTCTTGAACAGAGTGTTCAAGATGCTTTACAGTGTCTATGCACTTCCCGTGTGGATATTGTAGTGCATGTCAGCCATCTGTACAGTTTACTAGTATAAAATGACCTCTTTTCCTCCACCGGGTTGAGATTAGCGAGCTTCTAATGTGTTAGGCCTAAGATGATTATCTAAAATCTTGGAGGTGTGTGGTTTAGCCTGGGTAAATGCAGATGGATAATACAATCCTCTTCTTACTGCAGTTTATGTAACACACTCTCCCACATAAACAAGCAACTGCAAACACAACACATACACACAAAAGCACACACGTACTTATTTTAAGAAAGCATCTCTTGATCCTCACCCTTGCAGAATTGTTTAGTGAATTCCTTTACACTACAAACTAATACATGACAAACAGCTAACTGTGTGTGTGTGTGTGTGTGTGTGTGTGTGTGTGTGTGTATGTGTGTGTGCACTGGTGGGCCCGAAGCGTCGATAGGTAGATCATTAAAAGTAAGAGAAGCTAATCCTGGGCGCATTAAGGGAGTTGGCTGTGAAATGGGCACACGCGACGTGCAGCGAAAGAAAACAGGATAATTGAATTGACCTGGGTCACTGCACGGATTACCAGCGCGTCTTCGCCATCTCAGGCTCCTCCCCCTCTCTCTGGGGTTTAGGGAAGGACCTTCTCAAAAGGGCAAGAGGAGGGAAAGGAGAGAGAAAGGGTAGTTAGATGAGTGGGGCAATAAGAGAGAGATGAAGAAAAAAAAAGAAAGGTAGAAAAGACAGAGCATCCGTACGGGCTCATGAGGGTTTGTCTGCTTAGATCCAAGTGTCTTAAGTCCTAGATTTTGTGACCTGCAGTCAGACCTTATTACAGTGCCTAAGTACATCTTGTCTTGAGCATCAGAGCTACACACACACATGCATACCCACATACACCCACAAAGTAAATGCCACTATTAAGGCTGTTGGCCAGTCCCATGGTTCTGTACTGTGGTAGAGGGTAGAGTTTTAGTCTGGCTATGGTGAGGCAGCCATTACCGAAAGAGGTGTTTTCTCACCTAAAGGTTAGAGGAAGTCTAGTGTTGCTGCTGGTGTAGACTCTCCTGGAGTTAGCCAAAAGACAACCATTTATCCCCGCTTTTAACTGGGTTTCAGAACTGGGCTCACAATGGAGGAGAGCGGGGGAAGGAGGAAACATGAGTCGTTGTATCATGAGGTTATCAACTATTTGAATCTCCGTCAGAGGGCTGACCTTGCCATTTAGAAGTAAAATATCATGTTACCAGTGGGCTTACATGAAGTTTAAGAGTGTTAAGAGTATGACAGGTAGGCTGTGAGTCAGTTAGCAGGAGGTATTTTCTGTGTGTTTAGTAAAAGGTTGGGGGGGGATTGCTAGGTTTAATCAGATCATTAAAGGAGCCTGTACAGAGAATGATGTGGCATTGTGATTGAGAAAAGGATTTGTTTGTTGTTTCCCCAATTCAGGGTTAGAAATACCCACGGTCTTTATGGGATTACTGTGTACTTAAGTCTTAAGTCTCTTTAAGTCCAGATTTTGTCACCTGCAGTAGAAAATCTGAATCAGATGTACGGACATATGGAAGGGCCAGTAAAAGGTGAAGTCTGTTTGCAACCTCAGCAAGGTAGACACAATGATGCTATCGCATAGAGGACTTTTGTCTGATCACTAGCTAACTCATAACAATATTAATTTCACAGTGAATAAAAACAAACATCATGAATAAATATAAAAATGTATACCACCGGATTAATAATGCAAATAGCAGACCCACTCTGCATTGTTTTGATGATTATACCATGGCAGATTGACTACTGTTGTATTATTTAGGCAATAAGATGCATCAAAGAAATTACAGATCATTACTTAATCAGGTGTGTGGGAAAAGTTCATCCGAGCAAACAACATATTCAGTTCTCAATGGCGTAAGACAGAAAAGCAGCAAAATGTTGTTGATATACATCAGGAAACGTTTGCTTCATGAATCACTTCATCGATTGATTTTCTGTCGATCAAGTAATGGACCATTTTCGTCAGCAGACATTTTGACTTGTCACAGCGGGAAAGTCACGGGTGTAATTAATAACACTAACGATGGCTCTGCTAACAGTGGCTCTATTCCATTAAGGCATGACAGTAATGCAGCGGGCACAATGTCAGGACCCTGAATGTGACACACCTTTAACATCATTAGTTACAGCTGTGCGTTTCCTTCTAACAAGTCAAGATGTCTGGTGTGAGAAGTATATGTCCTTATATGTCTATGGGTAGGTCAAAACTTTAGCATGTTAGTATTTGGGAAGCAGGATTATAATCCAAAGAATATTTCTGATGAAACAACATATCCTGTATGAAGTCCAGTTGTTTCCATGAAGGAATATGGTGGGTATAAAGGAGAAAGGGCACCTTCAGTCTGAGATTAGCTTAATTGCTTCATTCTTTATTGATGAGAAGTGCCTAGACGCACACACTCTCTCTCTCTCTTTTATTCATCTGTGATCAGTGCTCGTGCTTTACTATTAGAAACACTTATATTACATACAGCACAGGGGCTGTTTGACTGAGGATTTCACTGGATTACTCTGTAATATAAGGATAATATACGGCCGTGTAAAGTCTTGATGTATTACTGCAGAGCTGTTTGTATGAAAATGTCGTGTGCCCATGTCGACATAAACAGCTGCAGGAATTAGGATTTGTTTTCTTTAGATCCCCTTCCCTTGCAAACATCTGCTGTGTGTTCGCTTGATGTCATTATTGAGGCCACTAAGCATTCAGCTACCTTTTCTCTCACTCTTTTTTCTTCCGCTCACCTTGTCTGCTGACACAAATATTTCAAATCTTACCGCTTGCGTTGCAGTGATCTGATCATGTGAGTACATTTCTCTGTGCAATACTATATTAGAGATGACAATTGTTGATGAAGGGAGTTTAAAATAGCCTCTACTTCTCCTGCTTATGTCGTAAACCTTTAAATAATTACCTGAAATTATTTTTAGTTTAGCCCGTGCTGCTTCTCCCAGACCTGGATTAAAAAGCATTTGCAAATCAAAGACAGTGTGAAAATCAACTGTCAAGTTTTAAAAAAAATATTTCAGTATATTTTTTCTATGATGCCTCATATCAGCCTCTCCTCTTGTGATCCACATAGAGCTGAAACAAAGAATCAATTAATCTATTAGTTGATCGACAAAAATATTGTTATCACCATTTTCAATTTGCTGGTTCCAGCTTCTCAATATAATAACGCTCTTTAATCTCAGGCTGTTTGTACAACACAAAATGAAGAACCTTGAGATCAACATTTTATTAACTGAACAATGAATTTATTAATTAAAAGGATTATCAACAGATGAAGAAAATAACTGCAAATTGCATCCAATTCCATGCTATTTGTTGTATATTCTGACTAAATATTATAAATGTATGTCTGTCCTTGCTCAGGACATATTATTCCTTGCTTACTTATACTTATACATACTTATTCCTGTCTTTTGAGACTCCAGACATCATGGATGGGTGTTTTTAAAGAGTAATACTAAGAAAAATTATTACATGTAAATGTGTCATCTTGTCCACAAAGACTTTACCTTCAGTCGTTTGAAATGTTCAGTATTTCTTGAAATTCAGTGCTGTTATTTCTTTTATTACATAAGGTATCACCGCTTTAAAAGAAGTGTCATTTTTGGAGACAGAGCTCTTTCGCTCTGTGGCACCTGTGACACTTAAATTGTGAGAAAGCCTGTGCTGGCGAAAACACAAGTTAACGATTGATTATTTTCCTATTTCCTTTATACTTGGGGCAAACGCCAGCTTGATCTTCATCCCACATAATAACAACACTGGAAATACTTTTTGTTTTGTATTTTTCGATGGTATTAAAAAAAAAAAAAAAACCCTACACACACACAAACACACATGGTGACCTTTAGTGGCAGCTTGGGGGATTTTGGCAATCCGGTACATGGCCAGTGAGATGTACACACACACACACACACACACACACACAGAGAGAGCTTAGAGCATCTGATTATGTAGACGTGAACAGTTCAATCACACGTGGGCTGTTCTTTCCATTTCCCTCTAGCTGTTGCACATTGATTACATCGAGAATCTTTTTTGAAATCCAACATCTTCATCTGACTCTCTTCCTCTCCTCTCTGTGGCCTCAGAGTTCCCCATCTCAACCACTAATACACGCACTGACACACAAACACATGCCCACATAGACACATTGAAAAACTGAAATCATTTTTGTCTGTTCCTTCGAACGCGGGAGCATTGCAGTTAGTGCTGCATGTTTGGGCTCGTTTGAGTTCAGACCTTCATCCTCTGGAGCTGGACAGCTCCGGTGCCTCATGGACTCACCTGAAGCCCGCAGACAGACACTTCCAGGACTGCCCCCTAGTTTGCACTTCCGCATAAACTTTTTTCTCTTTTTTCCTCTCACCGCGCTCGTCTCCCCAAGTCTCGGCAGTCTAAAGGTGAACACTTGAAATAATGAATCGGATCCCCCCTTTCACCCCCTTCCTCTCTGTATTCCAGTTAAGACTCTCCCCATAGTATTTGCACTTCATTAAACTTGAAATAGGTTTAATATTTAAAACACCTGAACAGATTTCAACCCCCCTCACCCCTCGCACACCTCTCCACACTTTCTCTCCCTTCTTCTCGCTCTCGGTTTTATAATCTACTCTCATATTTTCTCCCTAATTCACTCCTCCTTCATTAAAAACCAAAATAGATTTAATATTTCAGACTGTGTGGACTTAATTTTTAAACTTTTTCTTCATGGCTTGGTGCATGACACACTATGGGTTAGACAACTATATCGTGTGGAATCCTCTCCCCTCTGTATTTTCTTTTTTTGTAGGTCCCGGTTCATCTTTCTCACTTTTTCCACAGTCAGTCTATTATCAGTTCTGTCTCTCACTGTCTTTGTACTCCAGGCCTCTCTCTGTGTCTCGCTCTGTCTCCCCCACCCCCTATTTGCTCTGCCTCTTTGTCCTCTGACTGCACAGATGATTTCAGCCCTTTCCTCCCACCCTATTGACTTTTGTGGCCTGCTCACCCCACCTCCCTCAGTTTCCCCTACTCCCTCCATCCTCTCCTTCCCTTTTTGTGCCCTGCTACCACACATACACACTCATTTCCCCCTCGTCTCTCAGTTGTATGTTACAGAGTTGAATGCTTCTCTTTCTTTTGTTCTTTAGGTAACTGTGACAGATGACTGAAATACTGTTCTTTCCCCTTTCTTCCTCTCTCTGTCTTTCTGTCCCTTGTCAGCCCCCTGCTCGGTCCCCAATACTTACATAGTTTTTATTTTTTTAAAGTTCCATTATCACCGTGGTAACCAATCATTTCTCACCGCCCACCAGCCATCTTTGTCATATGACCTCACATCCTGCTGGACATTATGGGCAGTCCACCAGCTAAAAGCCCCTTTCTCCTACTCCACCACGCCATCACACCACACCACACACACATTCACACAATTTTTCACACTCTTGCTGTCTGTCTTTTTCTCTCGCAGCACTCTATCTCTCTCTTTCTCTCAGTTCTCAATACTGACACCTGCTCTATTTATAATTCTCTGGCTTTAAAAGAGCCATTTTGGACAGGAAGCTGCCCCCTCCCCACTCCTGACCGTGGCTTTTTTCCAAAATGTAAGCACCCCCCACCTCTCCACCTCCTGCCCCTGGAACAGGCTGGAGAAGAATTGCTGGGCAGAGAAGACAAGGAGTGTGTGTATGTGTGTATGTGTGTTGGGGTAGGGGGTTAAAGATTAGCCATCCCACCCTGAGTGCACCTGGGTTGGGCCCATGTGTGTGCTCAGCCACGGCCCACACACACACTGTACACACTCACTCGCTAACTTACACGCAAGTATATAAACACATGCATTCATAACACCTGCACATGTCCTGAAAGTAAATACAGCACAATCCCTACATTTCACTTCAAAATGCATGTGGTTAAACTCTGTCTACACATGCATGCACACTTCTCTTGGCATTGATCGCTCAGGTCTAAGAATTAAACTACCCAGAATCCATCCTGACAGGATGTCCTGTTGGCACGATGTAGAGGTGGGTGGGTCAGGAGGTTTCTGTGGTTGAACATTCACAGCAGTACCCCCACAGTTAAATCCCCGCCCTCAGACATCAACACACACACACACTTTAATCCATTACATACCCCAAATGTCTACAGATATATTAATGGTTGTGGTTAACTTGTAGATCTCGTAGATCTGCACACACACGCACAGACATCAATAGATTCAGGCGTGACAACACACTCAACGTCCTCAATAACTCAGCTGAGTTATTTATTCTAATGCTCAGTTCAATCTTGATGATACCTGAGGGTCTTTGGATCATTTTCCTCTGCCTCCCTGCTTCACTTTCCAAAACACACTTTTTTTTCATAGCAAGGAAAGAATAATTGTATTCATTTTTTTTTCCATAATTCCATAATATATTCATTTAATACATTTTCCAATAACAAAAACAGATTTGGGGTAAAAACATATTATAAAAATCTAATATATATATATATATATAAAAGACTATTTGACTATTTGACTCACAAACACTCTATAAGTCAACTATTCAAACATAATGTTACTTAGCTGGAGTAATACGTGTGTGAATAATGAGCATTTCTGTTATTAGAAACATATTCTAAGCAGGGAGTTTTCAAAGTCTGTGATCCCGCCCTAGAAATGAAGACAACTGGGCTCCTCCAAAAAAATCCCCCTCTGCTCTAATGTCAGCAAATATTAATAATGCCGCATGAACAAGTTAATATAATATGGATTCTGTCACTCCTTTTATATTTCTTTGACTTCAACTGAAGCAGTTTCAGAACTCTGGTTCCCAGAATGCTTTGGGCTTTGAGCTCTAAACAGGAAGTATACTGTTGCTTTTATCTATGGGCCATATTTAAACCCTCTTGATTTCTTACCTATATTGTTGTAAATTATAGCAAACTGGCATCATTAAAGGTATGATGAATTAACTGTTCCTGTTTGCAACATGCACATGGATTTACAGCTTACTTTGATATCGAAGAAACATTCTGATTCTCAGGTTTTTTAAGATTTTTCTTTGATCCTCTCCCTCACAAAAACCAAAAGCCCTTTGTTGTAAGCCTCCCACAGGGGATCACAATATAAGACTGAGTTGTCCTAAGCAGTTGCAAGTAGTCACTCTCAATCACACACACAATCACTTTCTTTATAGGGGTGACATGCCAAGATGGTCTGATTTTAGGTTTTCACGACTTTGTTTATTTATGTCCCCATGCGGCAGGAAACATCAAAACTTCTGGGGCGCCTTGGAGTCTAAAAGCTCATGAAGATTTGTTTTAGACCGATCTGTTTCTTTTGTAAATCACTGTATTTTTCGTGGAATATCTTAAAACCAAAACAAAAAAGACAACCCTACATACAACCGAGGTCTCCTCCTCCTCCTCCTCCTCCTCCTCCTCCTCTTCAATAAGAGATCCGTGACAACGCTCCTCTTTTGGAGATATGAGATGGAGATGTGATTTGATGTGAAGCTAGGATGCCTCTCTCCTCTCTCCTCCAGTGATCTGATAGCCAGTAATGGGCCCTGTAGCCGTGAGCCTGGCAGCACTGCTCACTGTGGCTTATGTGTCACACTGTACCCAGCATTCACCAAGAGTTAGTCGAGCGCAAGCAGCCGGGATATTGAGACTAGTAAAGTGTGTGTGGGTGTGTGTGTGTGTGTGTGTGTGTGTGTGTGTGAGTGAAAGATAGAGAGAGAGAGAGAGCGAGAGAGAGAGAGAGAGAGAGAGAGAGAGAGAGGCAGATATATACGCTGGCAGACTGACTGACAGGAAGAAGCAGAAACTGTAACTTTTGTGAAGAGTTTAAGAAAGTGCTTTATTGTAAACCCATGGCTGGATTTGGGCTGTCTTTCTCTCTCATTTTCAGTCAACCTGAAGTTCCTCTTTCCCGGTCTGTTTATTTTAGAAAGGTGGCTTTGTTCTATTTACCGTACCCACTCCCTCGGCGGCCTCTACCCCCGTCAGACCAGTTGGAGAAGGGGAGCGACGAGGAAGAGGAGGAGGAGGAGGAGGAGGAGGAGGAGGGGGGAGAGGGAGGGTGGGGGGGTGCATGATGTTTGGACAAACGGACAACCCGAACAGGATATAGAGGTCTACAGCCTGTGGGTGTGTCGGTTTGGCCGAGGCACAGCTCGCACACAAACACACACACGTATGCACGCACACACAGACTCCAGTACACACAATCGTGGGAGTGTTCCCGCTGGAGGGCAAAGTCTCCCTTCCTCACACACATTCATTCTCTCCTTTTCCCTCCTTCCCTTCATTCCCCCTTTCCGTCGTCACACCCCTCCACACCTCCTTCCTTTAGACCTCTCTTTCTCCTTCATCCCTCATTCCTTCTCTTGTAACAAAGCTGCCCCTCCTCCTTTTGAAAAGAGGAAAAAAAGAAAGTGTTAAAGATACAGAAGAGTTGGCCAACAGCAATGAGAAACTAGGAGGGAGAGGCCAAAATCACCACAGGGGACAATTATGGCTTTCGGGTTTGATAGTTATAGAGGCGTTGAAGATGGTCCTGGAAGCCACTGTCTGTCCTTCACAACTATTTGTCCCCGCCTTCTCTTCTCTATCCCTCCTTCCCTCTGTCTGTTTGGACCTTCCTTGCCATCCTGTCATTTCACACTGTCACTTCTGTTTTAACTCATCTCGTACACTGGAGCTATGGTTGCCGCTTGAGTACAGTACAGTATTACAGTATGTGAGTGTGGTTTCGCATTGAGTCTATGGGCTTCAAATAAAGGCAGGGCTGTGGATCACACTTCCTCATCATCAGCAGGATCTGTGAGCTTCTGGTGTTTTTTTTTTTGTTTTGTTTTTTTTACTTGTATAAAACTGGAACTTCCAGGTTCTGTTAACTGTGTGTAACGAAAATGGGGTCACACACTGTGACAAACTCACACAGAAATGCCACTTAACTCTGCAGTTCCCCTTTAGCTTTGTGGATATTTTTTTAGCATCTTTGAGCTCATTGCTTTGGTTTCCCCTGTCTGACAGAATTAGCAACAAGTTGGTGAATATAGTTGAGGATTTAGCAGCTATAATAGTCACAAGTTAGGGGTGGAGATAAAAAACAGAGCTAAAAGAGAGTGAATATTAGACGTACGCCTTAAACATGACTTCATGTATATACATACAGGTAAAAAGGCAACAATTTAACTGTGGTAATTTCAATTTGAAGGTGATAATATGTCAGCGCTGAGTTTTCAAGTTGTTTTTGCTGCTAAGTAGTGCTTTTTATTTTATATATATATCCCAAAATCAGAGAAAGGGGGGAATATAAGGACAAGGAAGGATAAGGGAGTAACAGTTGTGATTAAAGCTGTATGAATGCTATTTGTTGTGTTAGGTTAAAATCACAGTGAGTCCAGTAGCTACATATGTAGCTCCTCTGCAGGAATGCATTTCACCTTTTCAGATAAAAGAAACCCTAAATGAAATTTTACATTGAGTTATAGAAGTTTGTAGAATAGCAGCTAGCCAAGAACTGACATCAGGACCGTGGCTCTCTGTATCTGTGTCTTTAGACATGATCCTAGTTTTACAAAAAGAGGCCAAACTCTCCTTTGTTCCCTCCGTCTCCCTCTCCCCCCCCTCTCTCTCAACCCTTTTGCCCCAGATCACCTGCCTGCCCGTACTACCCATTGTTTCCACTGTCCTCCACCTCTCTCTTTGCAACTCTTACTACCCTCATGTGCCGGCAGCAGCATGCAAAGAATAACTTCATCTGATGCATTTGATCTCCTTTCCACTCTCTCTGTCTCTTTCCTCTGCCCTCATCGCTCTTCCTCGTAATTCGGTATCTCTGAATCTAAAATGGTTCATGGGCTTGTTTCAGGTGGGACCTCCCGCAACAGGGGTATCCGTAGGTCTTTTTTATTTTTATTAACATTAACTCCCCAGTTGAGACAACATCTGACCTGAGTACAAAAAAACTTTAGGGGGACCTTGTGTGAATTCAGACAAAGAGAGAATATTTCTTGAAGGTTACATTGGTTAAAGTAAATGAAGGTTTGGGAGTTTGGGAGTGTGGGAGCATGTAAGATAGATAGAGAGGTAGAGAGACACTGTCTGTGTCTGTGTGTGTGTTTGCATGTGTATATGGTGTAATTGTCTGTGACCCTGGCATTTTTTTTTTCTTTTCGTGGTTAGACTGTTTGGCCTTCCCATAGTTCCTCTGGCCTCAGAGACGTTCAGCTTCAAGGTTTAGTGTGTGTTTCTGTGTGCGTGTGAGTGTGTGTGTGTGTGTGGGTGTGTGTGTATATGTGTGTGTGTGTTGTACAGGAGAGTAGAAAGGGAGCGATGGGGGGTTAGAGGTGGATTTGATAGCGCAGGACACCCAGAACCCTCTCCACCCTCTCCCCCTTCATACCCCTCTGCTCAGGCCTTGATAAGTGGAGCCGGAGTCTGTGGGGGTTAGGGATTCCTGTCTGGCACAAACACACACATACACATTGAAACACACACACACACACACAGGGATCCGCCCGCTCTACATTCCTGTGTCCGACTAAGGAAGCAGCCTAGCCGTCTTCCCCTCCACTCCCAAATTATCCCCTTCTCCTAAAGTCACTGCATACTTATCACACGCCTCTCTACCTCTCTCTTCCATTCTGACTCACACATACCTCCTCTATCTACCATTTTTTCGTCCTCTCTATTCTGCCCCTGAACACTCTGCAGAGAGCACGTCTAATCATCCAGTCGTGAGTCGTAAAGTGTTATATTAGTGAAAACTACATTGACATAATGTCACCTCATTGCCGAGTAAATACGTGTTCAAAACGAGTCTTTTATGATTTCAGTGAAGATGTGTCATTCAATACAAGAAGGACACCAGAAACCACATTGGAGGTTGTAATTCACTTATTGTATAACCAGATATTTCTGCTGCTCATCTGTCCCTGTGTCACCGTGGGGGGGTTTGTTTGATCTTTCTCAGCCTTTTTCCAGTTTTTTGCTAATTGCTCCAACTTTCAACTTTTACTCCATCTCTCCCTCTTATGCTTCTCTACCTCCCCTCTTGTTTATATCCTATTCCTCTTTTCTCTCCTTGCCTCCCTCCCTCATCCTTATTCATCCCTCCCTTCCAGGGGTGTGTAAACGGGGGTTAGGAAGGGGTCATGTGGTCTCACGCTGCCCGTCTCGCTAATGGAGAGTCAGAAAAGGGGGAAAGATGCAGGGAGAGGAGCCGTTTTGAGAGGCAGGGTGAGACATCAGTAGTTCAGCTTAGGGCACTGACTTTCTATGTGTGTGCGTGTCTGTGTGTACTTTAAGTGTGTGTGTGTGTGTCCGTGCCTGCACTATATGACCGACCCCTTGTTCCATTTAAACCCCTCTCTGAGCTCTGTGTTCCTCTCCGTGGAAAGAGGAAATGACACGTTTGTAGCCTTGAATAAATGCCGGGGCTCGTCACACGTACTGTCCACTCGCTCTGACTCAGGGATGGGTGGGTGGGAGATGCTGTGGAGGTGAGGAAGGAGGGGTGGGGCCAGCTCTTTAATTTGCACAGCTTCTACTGATTTGATCATAAGCAATTAATCTCAATGGTTCAGCTTAGCTGCAGTGGGGGAAGAAAAGATAACACAGTCCTCTATATGCATACATCCCCTCGCTCTGGTTTTCCCCTCCCCACTATTCTTACCTCATATAGTTGTATCATAGTCATAGAGGAAGCACACTGTGGCAATTATGTGCCTCTTGTCCCACAGAATTTCCCCCTACAGAACAGTGTGGTTTCCCTAGTAAGTTTTAGTTTTGCAGACAAATTTGGCTCCAAAATCTCCATCTCTTGATCTAATATTCAGTGTGTTTGAAAGGGTTTTAATGCCCCGAGGTCCTGAAACATATCAATCACTTAAGGTGATTTTACAAAGGTTTAAATCAAGTAGGGAAATGGAAATAGGAACTGATAAAAATCAAACTGGAATTTACGCGATTAGTGCACACAATCAGCTCTGTGTCAGCTGCAGTGCCAGAACTCTGATTATGAAATTAGAGCTGCGTCAAGCAAGGTCGTCTTCTATTTTGGTGGCATCATCACAGGCTTTGGATGCGGAGAGGCTCCTGGAGTGATGTGAGGTTCAACGTCCAGATCCGTCCTGCCTTGATCTTAGATTCCTCCAACTTTTATCAGCTCAAGAGTGACGCAGATCTCCACTGATCCACTGAAACTAAGCTTCAGCAGCAGGTTTGGCTCCCTCATCCGCATCTCATCTGTCTGTCTTCCTTCCACCATTTAACCCCTCGGCCTGTTACCTCATTTTGACCTCCGTGTCTGTGCGCGACAAACACTGCAAGCCGTTCCTCCGCTCTCCCTTTTTGCCCAGTGTGTCTGCCAGTTTTCCATCTCCCTCTATCTCGCTCACCCTTGCTTTTCCTCTCCATGGCACCGTACTCCTCCCATGCTGAGGCCAGAGCTCTCTCCATTGTTGGAGGCAGGTTGCCAAGGATACAAGCACAGTCTTAATGCTATAAGATGGGAGAGATGAGCAGAGAGAGGGGAGAGGGGCAAAAGCTCTCGTACTCTGTGGTCACTGGGCAGCCCAACAACACACTAATGCTTTATAGAGAACACGAAACACCCCCCGCTCCCCGCTCTGTGGTGTGTCCCTCTGTAGACGGAGCACAGTGACATTGGCTGTTTGTGGAAGAACCTCTTGTGCTGGTCATCTGCTCTCATCTTGCCTGTTGTGACTAGTGTATGATTGCAGTGTATGCCTTCACGTGTTGGGTTTTTGTACATTTGTCAGTCAGCCACTTGATGGGGCTGGCTCTTGAGCGACCTGTCTGTTCATCTTAACAAAAGTCTAACAATCAATTCTCAAAAATATTCAAGGTCATTGGAGCTTTTGTTGTCACACAACAGCTTTCTTGATGCTGTAATCTAATACACAGTTATCTGTCTTTTAGTCTGCCAGTGCTGTCGTATTATAGTTCCAACCCATTTATTCAACTCTGATATTCCCAACATATTTCCAATATAAATCAATTTGTTACGACATTTTCTTGAAACAAATGTAGTAGTTCTTCTTTCTGATACTTTGATATGCACTGATCTGCCTTATTTTGTCACAGTGCTAACAGGTTTATAATATATGTAGAATATGAAGGAGAAGGGTCTGCACACTTAGGGCCAATGCAAGTATTTAATGTTAATGACTCTTGAAGCAAGTTGATTTGTCCTGGGAACAGGATGAAATTATTATACTAAAAGGGAATTTATTTTTCTTTTGGCATTTTTTCCGTTATTTGATAAAAGACATAGTGGCAGACAGGAAACAAGGGGAGAGCGAGGGCGGGGGATACAACATGCAACAACTGGAATCAAACCAGGACATTGTGGTTATGTGGAATGCGCCTTAACCAGCAGGACACTGGCAATTTCTGAGAAAATAAAATGATGAGAATATAAAAACAGACAGGGATGACTGGTCTGAATATCCTACACTGGCTCTCTGTGTGCTGGGACATGTTTAACACATGCGGTCAGCACACAATCCGTGTGGTCAAACATTTCTTGCAGACGGGAGCGGATGACAAAATTTACACGACACATCTTTTGTTATATTATCTGGACTTAAGATGGAGATATGTTGTCTCCACTAGTGTCTGTTTCACTGTAGAGATCAACATTTGGTAGTTATTTTCACTTATAGTTTTGTAATCGGCTCCACAATGTCCAGCTGAAAATATGTTGATTTTGCCAACTTTGTTTGGTTATTAAACTCGTCTTAAATTAATTTCCAGGGAACAATAAAGAAGTAATTACAGCTAGTTAGTTGCCTCGAGCTTTTGGGCTGGTCGGTGTGGAGAGTCAGAGAGTGTGTTAATCCACACACCAATAACCCACAGGCTCTGGACAACATCCCCACCCAGAGTCTTTGTCGTTTTCCTCTTCCACTTTCCATCCTCTCAACTTCTCTCTCCCACCTCACCCTTCAAATACGACCCAGGGCCGGGCTGAACAGGGCTTTTGGGCACGTGCCCGCTCACCAGTTCTTCCCCTGTGCATCAAGCCAAGACAACACCTCTCTCTCTCTCTCTCTCTCTCTCTCTCTCTCTCTCTCTCTCTCCCAATCTCTCCATCTCTCTCTCTTTGCTTTTAGCACAAAGCCCTGCGTGTCTGCCTTCCTTCCCCACCCAGCATTCTTTCCCCATGCAGACCTCTCCCCCGCTCTCTCTCTCTCTCTCTCTCTTTCTCTCTCACTGTCGACTTCCCTCCTACCCGCCAACTCGCTCAGCCTCACCCTACCTTTCATTAGCCCACTCTTTATCTCACACACTCACTCGGCTCTCTCTTTCTCTCCCCCTCCACTCTCCTATCTCGCCAGCTTTTACACTCCCTGTACTCTCTCTCTCTCTCTCTCTCTCTCCCTATCTCTCTCTCTTTTTCTCTTATTCTCCCCCCCTCAGTTGCTTCGGCTTTTGTTTCTGATACATCTTCATTTATTCCTCTCTCCCTCTCTTTCCCTGCTGACCCTATTATTTTTATATTCTCTCTCCTCTGCCATCACTCCCGCTCTCTCTCTTCCTCTCTCTCTCTCTCTCTCTCTCTCTACCTCCCTCCCACTCCTCTCAGTCCCTCTAAGCTGCATTAACTCCCCAGATTACCTTGAGCCCTGCAATCCTCCATCCCCCACGCACTCACCGCTCCCTCTTTCCCTCCCTTCCTTCACTCATTCACTCACTCGCTCACTCAGACTACGTCCACACCAAGGCGGCTAATTTTGAAAACGCAGTCCATATTTGAAACGCGTTTTTTCATGGTATCTTTGTACAGATCTCCATTCACTTAAAAGTCCAGTGTGTAAGATTTAGGGAATTCTATCGGCAGAAATGGAATATAATATCCACAAGTGTGTTTTTAAATAGTGTATAATCACCTGAATGAATCATTGTGTTACCTTATGATGAATCACTGTCTCCTGATAGGCTGCTCGTGTTTTCTGTAGGTTTTTGCGGACACCATATGTTCTCCTACATGCTTAGTAGGGGAGATTGAGGTAAGCTGTATTCAGGCGGTTGCAATGGGCATCTTCACACTGGATCTTTAAATATTAGGAAACTTGATAAAGCTGTTCTTAAGTGATAAAGTACACTTAAGAACAGCTTTATCAAGTTTCCTTTGTATCACTGCCAACATCTGGTAAACAGTGGGGCAGACATAGCCACATTAAGTCTGCGGTCTGTCACCTCTTGCTCTCCTTGATCACCCACTGTGTTTTAACACAGCAGAACTACTCAGGATTAATTGTCCTCTTTTACATATTTTCCTGTTTCTGTTGTCAGAATGAGCATTAAAAAAAAACAATTTTAATCACAGGTCATCAAAGTTAACCAGCTGAACTTAACTCTGATGCGCTGAGATGTCGTTTTGGTTGATATTGACATTTCAAATGAGTTATCACAAAAAGGAATAAAGTAACCTCCTCTGTGTAAACTGTTCTACAACAGAGAACTGGTTTGCAGACAGTGAGACAGGAGTCAGTTCTACAAACACTCATTTGAATAGTGTGTGCCCTTATTTTCATGTTAGCGACCAAGCATATCCACTTGCCAACTGACAGCTAACAAGCTCACTAATTCCCCTGAAAGAAGTTTACTCCTGTAGTAGTAAGTGTAAACCCACTGTTTCATCCACTGGATTGTGGAATACCGCTATGAGGTCTGAAGTTTGGTTTTATGGTTATCACCATCTTTTCGCCGCCATTGTTACACCTCTATTCTAATTGGATCTGCCTGAGAACTCATCGTAACAGGGACTTATCAATCACAACAAAACACGACCTTGCTTCATTGTCTATATTAATCTAAATGGGACCATAATTTAAAATTAAATGAAAAATTAAACATCATGCTGTATTGAAGAAGACTGGAAATTAGCAACTGAGACCATAAACTCATTGGGAAAATGTTTACTGAGCTATTAAATCAAGTGTGAGGTCTGGTATGATCTTGTTTTTGAAATCAGTGTATTAGCCCCCTGCGGTGTATGAGAAAGAAGGCGTGTTTAAGGCATTGCCTTTACTTCGGAGACACTGAATCTTTGGTAACTACAGTTCTTAAAAGGAAATGCCAGAGGGAGTAGATGGCACTGTACAAAGAGCATAGAAAGAATTGATTGATTGGCGAGCTAGTGTGTTAGCAGTTAAGTTGCCAGCTACAGACTGCATGGCCATATTCTGTGTGACCAGGGCTTTAAAGAGTCCAACATTATATCCACCAGGCAGCAGATGAGAGCCAAATCAGCCACTGCAGTGTCTTCCAGTTTTGCAGAATGTAAACGTGAAGAAAAGTGGCGACAGGTTTATATTGTTAATGAGATGATAGTAGAAAAAACACGACAGTGGCAACAACAGGGCTTCACATCCTGATGATAATGCCCTCACTGCTCATGTGTTTAATTGCATCTTTAGGACGTGCAACATTTCTGGACAAGAACACAACCACTGTTCTGAGACTGTTTTCGGAAAAGCTTCGTTTTGGGGTGTCAAAAACAACGGCGTAGTGTTGACAGTGGGCCAAAACGAGAGAAAAACATGCATTTTCAAATTTAGCTGGCTTACTGTAGACGCACTCGTACACACACTCACTTGCTCACCCCCACCAGCCACCCTCCCTTCCACAGCCTCTGTAACCTCCCCCTCACCTCTCCTCACTCCCCCCTTCACTCACCCACCCACCCACACTCCATCACCCCACCGTCCACCTCTCACCCCACCACTCTTGCAATCGCTGTGCTCCTCTTCTCTTCTCTCCTCTCCTCCCCTCCACCCACACTCTCTTTTTCTCCGAGCCCCCAGCAGTACCACCATCACCACCAGCACCATCATCTCTCTTTTTCTCTCTCTCTCTCTTCCCTGTCTTTTACCACTCTCTTCCCACTGTCCCTCCCTCCTCTAAAGCCTTCAGGCTCTGCTTGATTTATGCTTGCCCTCCCTATCCACACACACCCCACCACCACCACCCACCCTTCCCTATCTCTCCTGGAGGTTGTGGCCCGGCTAGTCCCTAAAAACAACAGAGAATGAGAGAGTGAGAGAGAGAGAGAAAGAGAGAAAGAGAGAGAGAGAGCAAGAAAGCAAGTGAGAAAGAAGAAGACAGAAAGAGAGAGAGAGAATAACAACCTCTTTTACTTTCCATCCTCCCTCCTTTTTAACCCAGCATTTTTTTCATTCCCCTCTCCCACACTGCTTTTTAAATTGCCTCTGAATTCTTGAGCTGTTTTAGTGCCTCACTCCCCCTTCTCGGCTGAAATTACTTTTTTACCCTCTCAAACTCTGGCATGCTGAGGAAGCAAGTTCCACCTTCCCTCCCCTCTTTGTCCACTCGAGGACAAACACACACTAATCACATGTACAGTGCGAGGAACTGCTTGGGAAAGAAAAAAAGGTGAATGAGGGACTTGCGTTTATTCATTTTGGAAGCATGTCGCTGTAATGTTGCGTAGACAGTCTTGTGACAGCACGGCTCTTGTAATGCCTTGTCCTTTTCAACCCCGGGCTGGCCGAGCCATTAACCAGGCTGACTTGGGGCAAGGCTTCTTTCTGTGTCTTTCTCTGTCACACACACACACACACACAAAGATACACAGTGAGAGAGTCTTTCTCTTTTGTTTGCACTCCCATACTCAAACATGCACACAAGCCCTACTTTCTTCTCTGACAGCTCTCTTGTGGTCGACAAGCCTCAGTAACTCGTTGCTTAACCACCCTGGACTTTTTCTCTCCATTGTGTTTGGCTACTGTCTCTGTTGATTTGAAGGTGTGTGTGTGTGTGTATGTGTGTGTGTGAGAGACTAGAGGTGTTAAAGGAGTGTGTCCATCAACAGCCAGGTCATGTGTGTGTACGCAAGTAGAGTGTGTGTGTATCATGTTTATCCCTCTATTTATTTATTTTTTTAAAAACTGTATTTTTTTTTTTAGAAATGGAAACTCCCTCACACAACAGTGTTTGGCTTCATTTAGAAAGGAAGGAGGCATTTGTTGAGACACACACACGCACACATACACAAACGGACACACTCCTTGAGCACAATCAGAACAGAAGATCAGAGGTCAAACCGGGTCAGCTGACCCTTCCCTCCCTTTTCAGGCCTTCTTTCTCCTCCTCTTTACTGCGTCAAAGTGCGCTCTCTAATAACACAACTCCCCTCGTGAAACACACACTTCACTCAGATATACAGTGCAGCCTCCAACCACAGCACATAAAACCGTATCTTCTATCCATTAGCTCTAACTCTCTCAATGGATGATAAATGCAGTATCCCTCACAACGCATTTGAAGTATAGTTCAACACGCACATCTTTTATTCCAAGGCAAGTCTTATTCCGCCTTTGCTTTTTCCCACTCAAGCCCCCACATAGCTCGCAGCACCGCTCACGCGTGTGCACACACACACACACACACACAAACACACACACGCATACGAACAAAGAGAACCACCATTTCCACATATTTGTCTCTCCTTTTAAAAGGGGGTTTTATTTAGCATAAATGTTGAAGCCAAGGGTGCCCGGCTACCATGGCAACCAAATTAAACGGAGGATCTCTTCAGAAAGCAGAAATCCAAATTATTCGGACTCTTTTATGAAGGGGAAAATGAAAATTCTCTTCACTGTACAGAGGCCGCTGCACTGTAAAGGCAAAAGAAAGGAGAGGGGAGAAAAGAAAAAAAAAGATGAAGAAAATGCTATTGTTTTTTTTTTGTTTTTTTTGTATCTGACCATGCAGTTCAATCCCATGCCATTGAAATTCATAGGTTGTCTCATGACAACCAGTAGGTTGGCACCCAGCATATGTACACAAAGGAATGATGTAACCACAGTGTCTCTAACACTCCAGATAAACCCATTGCCTTTGAAAGACACCACAATATGTGTGTCTACAAATCCTCGGCAAAACCCGGCACACGTATGATGAAATCCATAAGCTGCGTGCATGGGATTAGGTGTGACTGTTTTTGGTGTGGTAAATGATTTTATCTGTCAGAACAGGATAAGATTTAAGTAACACACCGGCTATGCAGGGCCTGATAAAGCTTACATAAGTGAAGGAGGATTATGTAGTATATTCCGATTATTTGGCGCAAAAGCCTGTTTGTGGTCAGCTGAATACTAATTTTTAATATCTCACGCTTAATCCTCAGAAAGCAGGATACTGTACGTTTCACGACTGTCAGCAGTCCTTCGCTAATGTGTAAAACACAGATATTAATTTCACACATTTTCAGAATTTCAACGGTTGTGAGCGGGGTGAATCGCGAAGCAACCACTTTTCCGTAACTCTGCCATTTAATCTGCAGCGTATGACTGAAGCATTGTTACTGTATGACTGCAAGGAGGGCGGACATGTTCCATCTGTAGATGCACGTGTCCAGGGGATGCTGGGAAAAGTGGTCAGGGGTCATTCACTCGTCCAATGAACAGATGAGTGGAGGGAGATGGGGGTCAGAGGTGACCCTCTTTTCTTTCTCTCCCCTTCGCCTCCTCTGCCTCCATTTGTCTGCCTTTCCTTTCTCCGTACGCTACGTGTACGTGTGTGTGTGTGTGTGTCTTTGTGCATGTGTGTGTGTTTGTTGTTGGCCCACAGCAGATCTATGTTATTGATTGACTTCTGTGGCTGCTGGGCTGCCCACTGAAGGAGGGGGCAGAGCTCTAATGAATTCTTGCACCTCATGCCCCTTGCGCCAACCCCTACACCCCCTCCTTAATTAACTTTGTGTGTGTGTGTGTGTGTGTGTGTGTGTGTGTGTGTGTGTGTGTGTGTGTGTGTGTGTGTGTGTGTGTGTGTGTTTGTGCATGTGTGTGGGTGGGGCGGGGGTGTGCGTGGATGCATGCGTGTGTGTTTTGTGTGCATCTTCCTCCACAACACAACACCCCCGCTTTTTACACTCCCCTGCCTTCTCTCTCTCTCTCTCTCTTTCTGTCCGTGCCTCCTCTCTCCTTTCTTCATTCCTCCTACTTTATCTCGTCCTTTTATTCCTTCCTCTGCGTCTGCTAGTAGTTTGATGGCCAGTGATCACTTCGTATGTATGTCACTCTTATCTGTCGCACGCCATCTCCTTCCCCCCACCGTCCTCAATATCTCACTCGTATCTCTACACCTTTCAGATCTACGTGTGTATGTGCAACCGTGCATACAGAGGGTGTATCCATCCATCTGATCTGTGATCATTTATCTATACCGACATGAAAAATGACTGACAGGGTTTGCGTGTGTGTGTGTGTGTGAGACAGAGTGGTCAACATTGACCCAGTAGGCTGTGAAGAGGCTGCATACCCATCGGTATTCCAGACGTGGAGGCAAACTACTGTCTCTGTCACCTTGACTCCCCCTGCAGCAGATGAACGCTGGACTGCACAGGAAACACTTAGCACTACCTGACTGTAGTTAAAATGGACAACAAGCTTGTTTTTGTTCTCTTACTTACCATTGTTTGTTTCCACTCTTTCTTTCTCCTTTGCTTTTCTACCCTATTCCTATTCTCCGCGCCCCTTCGTCACCCCTGTTTCTAGTCTTCACTTTGTTTATTCCCCATTAGCTTTTAAGTGTGATTTCAGCTGTCACTGCATAGGCTTCGTGGAACCATAGACTTATATATTAGGATGTCAGAAGGTTTCTGTCCAGAACAATCACACATAATTATGCACACACACCCCCTTTTAAGGCAACTCACAAGTCTGCCTTAGCACTCAGAAGTCTACGTGTGTTTGTTTTAGGTGTAGACAAGCCATTCTTTCAAAGTCTCTAAGCCTGTGATGTGCGTGGTGTGTATTTTTGTCTAAGTCTTTGTTAGAGAAAGCATCCTGTCATCAGTTAAATGTCAATTAGGAGGCAATGAAAGTGTTTTTTGTGTCCGTATTTGCGAGTGTGTGTGTGCTTATGTGTCTATGTTGAGCGGAGCTGTCGTCAGCAGTGTGGTCTGACAGTCTTGTAGATCTACAGTGGAACCTCCAGCGACATGTCTACTGCTGACAGCTTCTCTACACACTCTGCTTTCAACGACACTGACGGCTAAACACACTCACGCAGACATAACGCGCGCACACACACACACACACACACACACACACGCAGACCACGTCTGTGTCTGCCTTTCTCTCTCTTACTGTCTCCCTATGATCTCCCTGTATTTTTGTTGACTGGTGATGATGAGGTATGTTAGGGAGTTGAGGAGAGAGAGATGATTCAGAGCAGTGACGTGTTGCTACTGAAAACACTGGGTGTAAGCGATGACTCGGCTGAGAGGAGAGAATTGCTTTAATATGGTGTTTTTTTTGTGTGTTTTTTTTACATTTTGACTCAAGCTGCTGCACTGTCGGGTAAAATCTTTTAATTGACAGAACAACTACTCAAATACAATGTTGTGTTTTTTTTTGTTTTTTTTTGACTGCCATCACCTTTTATCCCCTTCCCAAATTCAAGAGCGTCAGGATTTTCAGCTTTAAGAGAAGCATGTAATCTCTGAAATTATGTTAAAACAGTGCTATGTGAAATGTTTTAAGGGCCGCCACCTACTTGAATTTTCCTGCTTTCGTTTGTGTTGTTTCAAAAAAACATTTTAAAGTCAGTCAAGGGTGGCTGCAAAGGGACAGAAAAGTCTAACCCACCCTCCGTTGTCATCTTTATTCAGGGGCAGACGTGACCGAACCCAACAGCTCAGACAGCCGTGGCGAACGCCTCGACTTCTTCCTCAAACAGGAAGAAGGTCTAACCACAGAGCCCAGCTACCTGGGTCCCAATGAATCTGAAGAAGCCGGGGGAGGAACCGGAGGCGGAACGATCTCATCCGTAGCCAATCTGAAGGCGGCGCTGATGAGTAAGAACAGCCTGCTGTCACTGCGGGCTGAGATGATGGGAGATGATAACCCCTTGCTGTACGAGTACCTGCCCAAAGGAGGACACTCCCTGTCTTGTAAGTCACTATTTACTAACACTGCACTCACACTGATTGTTACACACACACACAAAGCCAGCCACACACCTCATTATGATTTGCAACTCAGGTATACACAGACTGCTTTAATCATACTAGTGTATTTTAGAGTACCTGCTCATGTGGTCACCTGTGAGACATAAAACATACGGGCTTGACCGCTTTTAACATGAGTATCCCTCTTCCTCTGCAGAGTATTTTCCCTTATCAGCACCTGTATTTGGATAACTCTGAATGCACGTGTGTGTGTGTGTGTGTGTGTGTGTGTGTGTGTGTGTGTGTGTGTGTGTGTGGTGCTACTTGAGTACGGAAAGGGTTTGTGTGGCAATGCCAGTGATGACTAGTCAGCGGTGACTCAGTGAGAGAACATTTTGCTGGGATCGCTTTTCACTTTGTTTGGTTTTATGTGACAGTTACTTTGTGCACGTCAGTGTGTCTACGGTTGTATTTCACAGCAGCAAAACAACACAACAGAACTGCAGCAACTATTCAGATATTTCCTTATTATTATATTTTTACTGTATTTCAGTACCAATATAATAAGGAAGCAATTTGCTCTACTTGACAACAACACAAACCTCCACATCCTGTTGCAAAGCCACCTTCAAAATAAGTAGTTGAAGTCGTGCTGAAATAAATAATGTGAATATGCTTGTGTGTCTTAAGCCCTCTAGGGTTGCTATTATTATTAATAGCAACTAAATCATTTGATTTATTATTATTATTATTATTATTATTATTATTATTATTATTATTATTATATGTTTTTATTATTATTGTTATTGTACAATAATATTACTTGACATAAACTTGAATTTTAGTCTGATTTTAAAATGTACAACAAACAGTTAAATTTTCATACCACAGAATACTGCGAAACTCTTGAGTGTCTGAATATCTCCCGACATAAAGATAAATTGACTTGTTTCCACTTAAAGCCTCTTACTTCCTTTCGAATAAACCATTTTCTGATCATATCAATATTAAACATTCTTACTTGTGTTTAGTTTGCCCACGATAACAAGAGATTTCTCCTCTGTTCAGTCAGTTGTTTTTTTTTTGCCTTCAGTGAGGGTGTTAAACTGTCATTGTGTCTACATGTGTGTGTCTCTGTGTGTGTGCCAGCATGAGTGTATACTTGCTTGAGTCCATGTCCGCGTGGGCACATTGGTGTGTGTGTGCGTAAGTTGTGTGTTTGTGTTTCTTTGCTTTTACTGGCTAGTAATTGGATCTTTTGTCCCGAGTTCTGCCTGTCTTTGTGAGCGGAAGAAAAGCAAAGGAAGGGTACAACTCCGAGCATAGTCGTGCCTTTTGAGTTGAGCCCCACTCACCTACAAAATAAAAGACAGGGGCAAGACTGAATAGAGCCAAAACACACATTTGCAGTTGCACATTCGCGCTTGAAAACGCACGTCACATCACCCCTTTTGTGCAAGTGTTAAGTGTGTGGGATTGAGATGTTTCTGTTGGCTTAAAGAGGAGAATCAGATGCTGTCACAGCACAGATAGACAGCCTTACAAGCTCCAGAAAAAGAGAAGAAGAGGCTTTTTAATACACACTCACATACAGATACTCCCAGCCATCACTATATGAATAGGACATTTTGAGAATTCAGAGAATGTTAATCATTTTCTCCATGCATAGAAAAAAAAGCACATTGAATGAGTCTTATAGCTGTATTTCAGTTGTCACCAAAGAGGTGGTTTTTGGTTAGCCTAACTCTATTTTGAATTCCCTACACAATAGGGGTTGGGGAAATGGGCTTGTCGAGATGGCCAACAACCTCCCCTCCCTCCCAGGGTCTGTCCCTGTGTCTAAATGAGGACAGAAAATAAACAAACACTGTACCTCAGATTACTGGGCGGAGGATAAGTCTGCATGGTTTGACAGATCGCTGCTCCCTTCCTCCCTCACTCTCTCCATTCAGCCCTATTTCCCCCCTCCTCCTGTTCTCCTCCCAGCTTCTCCTTCACCCCTGCTTAACATCCTTCCTGTCCTTTTTTCCCTCCTGTACTCCCCCTCACGCCATCCATCCCTCCCTCCTTCCCTACATCTATTTCTCCTTCACCCCTCCTTAACACTCATCCCTCACAGTCTCCCTCACTCCCTCCCCTTCTGGCCGGTTCCTGCAGCTCCTCCTTATTTGTCTCACTCCTGTCTCTTTCCCCCCTCTTTTACTTCAGCTGTGGAGCATCAAAGTATGATGGTTTAAAATCCTGGGAAAGTATTGATCTAGGCAGAGAGAAGGTAGTGCGAGGTCACCTGGCCTATTTCAAGAGAGACCACTGAGTATCAGCAAAAGGCCTTGACTTAAAGCTTCTGTCTCCCCCTCCTTCCCTTCCTCTTCCTCTCTCTCTTGTTCTCTCTTTTCTGTATAATTGACTGTTTAATAAAACATATTGCTACTAAAGATTCATACATCCAAAATCATCCCAAACTGAGAATCAATGTTCAAGTTAAACCAATGAATACCTCTTTACGTTTAGCAATTTAAACTGATCCGACCGCGACCTTGCTGACACAGTTTGTGCCGTTCCTCTCTTCTTTGCTATCCTCCCATGGGTCACATGACTACATCCTTTCTAGCATGTGGAATGCCAAAATACAGTATAACCTGTCTGTATGTCAATCAGCCTCCTGAATCCAATTAAAATCATTGGATTTGGCCCGGCTACCCCTGTGCGTCAGACGATCAATGCCAGACAGCGGATTTTGCCGGACCATCCCTACACACCTGTCCACACTGCCACCGCGTACCGTCTGTAAAGAACATCCAATTAACTATAGAGATCATACTGACATTATTGAACTTTTCTCTCCAGCGCCTGCTCTCATCACTTCACATCTACTTTTGAAAATTGACTCATCCTGTACTGTAGCTCCCAGTGGCTACTGTAGCTACTCTCCAGAGGTTTTATGGTTTTTGTTTATGATTGTGACACACATTATTTATTCCAATTGGGCACAAGACGTTTCAGATTTTAAATTTGGATCCCATATGGCTCCCTCCTTGCCTCCCTTTTGTAAATGCAATAGGAAAGGAAGAGCAGTAAGGGAAGTTATACAGACATGTACAGGAGATGGTAACAGCTTTCAATCTGGTGTGATTTTTCTATTGAAGGTCACCTAATCCACTCTATAAACTTTTTTGGAATTGCTGGAACTTTTCCAGTCATCTCTTACCATGTCATATTTTTGGAACAATAAAAAGAGTCAAACTGTTCAGAGGTTATTATTAACAGGGTATTTTCTCCATGGAGTCATGGAGAACTACAATCCTATCTGGCCATTTCCTCCTTACAGGCTTACCAAGTATAAGTTGATTAGCTATTGGCAATTGGTCAGTCACATTACAGTAATCACATTCCTAAAGCCTAGACAGACCTAAAAGGTCTTGACCCCATTCTGATCGTAAGTAGAGGAGAGGACACAGGTTGTATTTTAGTTCCTCTAAGTAATTCAGTTACTCAATCTTAATGTTTTTTTTCTATTGTTCTTGTTGCTGAGCAGTGAGACAGCCTGCTGTTATTTGTATTCTTTAGAGCTTGTTAGACACAACTGCAATGTTAAACTCTGTGAGACAAGATTGCAAAAAATTACAGTCGTATGTTGGAATTCTCCAAGAGACTTGAAGCAAAACTGTTAAACCCAGTCGACATAATTATCCCATGATAGTCCTTTCCGAAGAAGTGTACGTCCACTGCCAGAACACACTTAGTTAATGAGCTGCTCCCTCTCACCTGTAGCTCATCCCTTTACTCTCTGTCTCCATTTCCCTCTTAATGTTGTTCCTCCCGTCACTGCGGGGGGAGAGGAGATGGGGAGTGAAGTATTTGTGTGTGTTCTCAGTAAGTGGGAGTGGGGAGTGTCGGGCGCGGTAGTTTAACATTCCAGGAATCCATCCACGGTTGAGCCTCATGGTTGTGTGATTCTGTCCGTTGTGCAGAGGAGGGCAATGAATGGCTAACCCACTGCATAACTCTGGAGACATTCCCCAAAACACTGCCCACACTCGCACATACTCGTATACGCACACACACTATTCAGAATAACCTGCACATTATACTTTGATCCATATGCACTGTAAGACGCTCTCAGCATCAGCTAATGGTGATATTAATGTAGCAGAAAAAAAAAGCTTCTGTGCAGATACTTATGGAGAGTGAATTGAAATTCTTTATCCAGTGTGCCGTAACTTGTTGCTGGTAAACATCTTACATGCTGGATGTAGTCGTCCTTTACCCTGCACGTACAAAAAGTCTTCACTGGAGCTGCAAGATGGCTCCTCTCCAAAACAATCTCCCTCCACGCTACAGAGGATCCTCAAGCCCTCTCCTTATATGCATTTTACTCGCTCACACAGCACATGCACACTCTCTCACAAAACACACACGCTGCCATCCTCTGCGCACGCATGTGGGTGGAAGGAGAAGGAGAGCAGAGGAGCGGAAGAAAAAGAGAGAGAAAGAGAGAAGAGAAGCCCTAACCCTTTCCCCTCGGCTGGTGGAAAGTGAAACTTCAGAGTTTTTCTTCCTCCCCCTCTCCATAGTGTTTGATAGTGTAGCACTGGCAGCCTCTGTGTGCCCCCCTGCCCACTCTCTCCCGTTGTGTTCTGGTGGCCAGCTGCTAGCAGAGTTGCAGTTGTACGTGAGTGGGTGGGTGAGACTCGTTTCCTGTGCTCCTCAGGGCTCCGCTCCAACAACTACTGCAGCACGCTCCGGCCAGGGGCCATGGGGGCCACTATTCATAACAAACAGGGGGCTGGCTCTTCTCCTCCTCCTCCTCAACCTCCTCCTCCTCCTCTTCCTCTTCTTCCTCCTCATCTTCCACCATCAACACCACCACTCTCGCCATCATCAACATCAGCATACTGCCCACCCACTCCACCCACACCACTGCACCCCTCTGAGCCTCGGCCCCTGGAGTCCCCCGGTCTGCGGGCTGGGGCACCGCCGCTACGCTCAGAAGGGTTGGACATGGAAGTGGAAGAGGCCCCTGAGGGTTCGGAGCCCTCCACCCTGCCTGAGGTAAGCGCACAGAGCCTGGCTCATCTCCAGGGTGGAGGCTGTTCTCTGGGTACCGCTCCTCCAGTCAGGTAAAAGTTTGTAAGAGAGAGTGGAGAGAAGCATCCAGGGGGCAGCTTCACCCTGTTTCTGCAAACATACTGAGGAGGGTTGAGATGATGGAGAATAGAGAGTGACCTGTGTCATGGTGGGAGGGTGGGGCTATGGGTTTTTATGAGGACAAGTGGAGGTTAATGGGGTTATTAGTCATCATTGGAATGTCTCTCAACCCTTCTCTGTATCTCATTCCGTGTGAACTTCTTTATACGCCAGAGGTGAAAAAAATGCATTTTTCTTGTGTTTGTCTTTTTTTTCCTGTGTACTCTCTCTGCTCTCTCTCCCTTTCAGATTCTTCACTCTTGCCCCCCCTTTTTTATATAATCTTTTTTAATATAGCTAGACCCGAATTCATTCAAGCCAGGAGTCTTTGCTCAGCATTAGCTGTAATGTAGTTTGTAGTGGTTACGTTAGAGATGACACATCTAGTCACAATGGCAGCGTGTGCTTAGAGATGGCAGATAACGGGCGAGGTAGTGAGATGAGACTGAGTAGAATCAATACAAGTAGACAATGAGAGGTTTGCTCTCGCAGCCCAGGAAATTGTTTGCTCTGTTCGGCGTGTGTGTGTGTGTGTGTGTGTGTGTGTGTGTGTGTGTGTGTGTCAGTGTGGGCGTGTGTGTGAGAGCGGCAGTATGAGCATGTGTGGATGTGAGTTTCGTGCCAGTCTGAGTGTGTATGCTGGTGAGCATTTAGGAGCAGCATTTGATTTCAGTGGACCTGCCTCCCAACAAGCCTCCCTATCTCTACGGACAAGCCATCTGTTTGCCCAGTGCATGGTGTTCTGTTCTTAGAGAGGAGGAGGAGGAGGAGGAGGAGGAGGAGGTGGAGTGTAAGGGCTGAGGAAATGAGTGGGGGTGAAGGAATGGCAGGAGCGTGGAGTAGATGGAGGAAAGATAGAGTTTAGATGGGGTGTACATGCAGGAAACAAAGAGAAGGGACAGGTGCACCATATTATAAATACTGTAGATCAACCTAACTGCTCATTCTGTGTCTCATAGGACAGCTCTAGCATCAGGGGAACTGACAGCTATTAACAAGACTTTTTCTGTGTTTGCTTGCTGATCTTTAACAATTTATCTGTGTCTTCAAATCATTCTGATCTGTCGTTTCTCGTCTTTTTTTCTTACTTTTATGTTTTCATGTCTCTGTTTCTCTTTGTTTCTCACGTGTGTCACCAAAAGGTTGTCTTCACAGCTTGTCTCACCTGCCTGCCTCCTGCATGCCCAACAATCCATACAGACCGTTTAAACGTGTGTTTGTGTGACATAACTGGATGTTTTGTGCTTACAGGGGGGCATAAAAGACAAAGAAGACACTAAGGGATACAACGCAGGTAAGGTTTGGGCTTTAAAAGTTTGTTTGTTTAGATAACTTTAAATAGAAAGTACCGTTTGTACCTTATCTACTGTATTTCTCTCACTTTCACTGTCACTGTCTTCTTCTCGCTATCTCAGCCTTGGAAGGTGACCAGTCTCCTGTCGAGAGGGATCAGATGGGCGAGGAGAGCTGTGCTGGTGGCTTGACTGTGCCTGCGTCAGTGTCCGTAGCTGGCAGAGAGACTAAAGGGCCGAGGGTACTGGGCGTAGAGGTTGGGTCAGGGAAAAGATTCCTGCCAGAGCTCGGTGCCTGGCCCTCACAGGGGTTCGCCTGCTCCCTGTGCAAACGGCTGTTCAGCAGCCTGGAGCATCTCAGGGAACATGAGTACCGACACACCCTGTCATTGATGGCCTTGTCTCTGGACTGGCCGAGCATGCAAGGCATGCACTGCCAATCTACCCCAACCCATCACCGTCCACAATCCCAACCGCTCCATTTTCACCAGTCTCTCTATCGCCCTACAGTGGCCGAGCCTACGCCTGCGCGCTACCTCTGCTCCCATTGTCCCGCCAGCTTCACCCTCAAATCCAACGCAGACCGACACGAGAAGACAATCCACTTCAAGAAGAAGTTGATGCAGTGTGTGTACTGTCTGAAACACTTCAGAGACCGCACAGACCTGCACAGGCACCTGTCCTCTGTGCACTCTAAAGAGAGAGGGCACACCTGCCCTGCCTGTGCCAAGGCTTTTAGCACCCAGAAAAACTTGGCGACACATGTTAAAGTGTGCTGCCAGGTGGGGTCAGTGCCAGGATCTATACTGGGAGGTAGCACTGGGATGGAAATGTCTCAGGGTCAGGTTATAGATTCACTGTGGCGGCTTTCTCAAGAGATAAAAGTTGACAATCATAATCTCAGTATCAATGTTGAAAATTGAGACTGGACTTAGAGGCCGCAGGCTTATGTGCACACATTCATACCCATTCATTAGCAGCAGTGTGTGTGTGTGTTGTATGTTCATGCCAAAAATGCTCTGTGGTGTCATTGCACTGAGAATGAAAGAGGTCCTTTTTAAAATCAAAACTTTATTGACATGATTACCTAGGGATGCTTCTTCTTCTTTTCTTTTTTTCCCCACAGACTACACATTTTAAGTCATTATTTTATTTTTAAAAATAAATTTATAAATAATTTTAACATAAATTGACAGTTTACATGTCAACAATTGCTATGCAAAGCTGATCTGTTAAAAAAAACTGACTGAAATGATATGTAGAACATTTGTTTTTTTAATTGCATTTAGGTTTGTCAATAGTTTGAGTGTGCACTGATACGAAGCCATGAACAGGTGAATTACTTTCCGTTGTGGTGCCGGGTGGAGAGACGGGGGGGGCGTCTTTCCACCTCCTAGACCTAAACCACTTGTCTGGGTCTCTGTCGCCAGTCACCAGTCTGACTAAACTCTTCTCTCCTTTTTAGGCAGAGAGATCTTTATCTTTGTGTCCACCCCTGCATTACGGGCACAAAGACACTCAGACACAGTTCATATCCGTCAGGCTTCACTGTGACTCAGAGCACACACAACCACACCACCTGCAGGAACTTTGTATAATTGCAGCATTGGAGCAGAATTAAGACCCAAATCAATTTATTTCTGCTGCTAGTCATAGTGCACCTCAATAAACATTTAAAAAAATAAGCAGACAACTTAATTCAATGTATAAAAAAACATTGTGCTTTCTTTTCTTTAAACTGTAACTCAAAGGAAAAATAGCTATTCGATCACTGATCCACCTCCAGTGGACACGTAGAAGCTTGTCCTCAGTCATCATGCTGACATGATTACCTTCAGTCAGTGCTGTCAGATCAGTGCAGATGGAGGGGATGTGCCGAACGAGACAAAGCCAGTTAAAACAATAGACCAGTAGCAGCTCAGATGGGGGGTTGGGTGGTGTCATTTTTCTCTCTCCTTTTCTTTCTGTCCATCTCCTCTGACCCAGATCTGTAAGTCTTCTAGTGGTTGAGTGTGGCTGGAGCTGGACAGTAATTGGTCCTTCATGGCTCCGGCCCTTCTTAACCCCTGACCCTCATCTGAAGAGGAAGTGGGGACCGAGGGGGTGCAGATAGATGCCCTTTAAACCAGATGAGCATAGTGATGTCACTGCTGCAGACAGATAATGGTGTGGTTGTGAGTACAAGGTAGAAAATGGGGGATCAAGGGAGACAAGTGGGAAAAATACAGGAGAGGAGGAATAAAGGAGATGGTGACAGAGTTAGGTGGAGAGTGTTGTGGAGCCGAAGCAGAGCCGCAGGATATTGGAATCAGCATGAACGCTGGCTTCAAAATCATTGCTAATGTAAATTCACACCAATTTCTGCCAAATTTTCAAAACCCTGCAACTATAATCCAAGATATTTTCTTGATGGAGCCCAATTACAAAAGGTTTATTGTGTGCACCCATACTGTGAATCCCCAAAGGGAAGACATCCACCTGTGTTTCACTCTAATATTCCACGGTCACTCCCAACACATAGAAGTGTAATTTGTATGTGCTCAATAAAAGCAGAACTAATGTCTATTGGGAATATGTCCCCTTGCTGTTGTGTGTGTGTATATATACACAGGGAACTCCCAAATGCCAAATCCCTTCTAATACAAAATCCCATTTCTCAGGTAGTACACTCTGTCCTAGCCAGCAGCTGAAACAGACTGGCAGGCTCAGAGAAGTCAGGAACTAATCAGGAACTCTGCAGAGCCAGCCATTGTGGAGAAATGGCAAATACTGTACGGCTGTTGTGTGGCTTTGAGTATGTGTAGTTGTAAATATTGAGAGATATTGGATTCTAGATAATGAATTTTTCTCAGTGAACAAAAAAAAAACCTGTGTACTTTTGTAAACATTCTGCTTGTAGTTTTTATGCTGTAATTAAACTGTGATGGAAAATGTGAAAACTTCTCCGTAGTTTTTATGTCGTGCGCATACTCTCACAACCACGATATTCCTTTGTTTGCCTCTGCATTTTAACTGATGTGAATAAGATGCTCAAACATGTTGTGCCGTTGATGTGTACTTGCATGTTTTTGTGCTGTCGAGCGTTTTAATCCGAGCAGAAGTCGATTTACAGATGGAGGTAATTATACTGTATCACTGTGTGTTTGAACCCCACCTCTCCTTTTATGAACAGTAGATGTGTACAGTAGTGTGTGTTGTGCTTGTCTGCTCATAAATCCAGTCCTGATCTCTCATGGTCATATACTGTATGCCTTGACTGTAAAGTTTTACACACACACACAAACACACCCACATTCTGTTCACTTGGATGCCCTTCACTTGGCTTAACTACCATTTAAGTCTAGACCTTGAGATAATTGGCTTAACAGACCTATACACTAGACTGGTACGTGGTATTAACATTTTTTTTATTTTTTTTATTTAATTATTTCTGCTGAAGCTTTCCTTTGTGTGTGTGATTTTATTTCCCAACCTTCAGCCTTCTTGTCATTGTCTGTGTTTGTCTTTCTGTCTGTGTTTTTGCTGTCCATAGCAGAGACCTTCTAGAGCAACTAAGGCAGACTGACTGTTGTGTCGTGTTTATAGTATCTCTTTGCCTTTATTGCTTTAGTATGGAGGAAGAGCTGTTGCCAGGGCAACTGTAGCTTTGACTGGGATTGGGGTGGCCATGGGAATTGATGATACATTTCTAGACCATGCTGCTAATTAAATGTAATAACTGAAAAGTGACGTCTCGGTTTATTTAAACAAGCTTCATTCAACACTAATCTTTTTTTTTCTTCTTCTATTCACCACCCCTCCCTCCCTCCTTCTGTCTCTACAGTGAATGACTTCACAGTGATCCGTAAAAAGTTCAAGTGCCCCTACTGCAGTTTCTCTGCTATGCACCAGTGCATCCTAAAGAGGCACATGCGCTCCCACACCGGTGAGAGGCCCTACCCCTGTGAAATCTGTGGCAAGAAGTTCACCAGACGGGAGCACATGAAGAGGCACACGCTGGTGAGTGTTGCTGTATGACCGCCAGTAGGGGGCAGTAAATCATACTTAAATCAAAGTGGGAATTGAAATTTTTTTTTTTTTTTCTGCCCGATAGGTCCACAGCAAAGACAAGAAGTATGTGTGTAAAGTGTGCAGCCGGGTCTTCATGTCCGCAGCCAGCGTTGGAATCAAACACGGCTCACGTCGTCATGGCGTCTGTGCCGACTGCTCTGGCCGGGGGATGGCCGCATTGCTGGACCACAATGGGGAGGTTGGAGGAGACATCTCTCCAGAGGAGGAGCTGTATCCTGGTGATCGCTTCCACGATGACCAGGCGGAGTGCGATGGTGATGCAGAGGGAGAGGAGGAGATGATGGTGGAAGGGGAAGGGGAGATGATGGGAGAAGGGGAGGAAGAAGGGAGCAAGTGGAAGGACTCAGGGATGACCGCTGAGGCACATGGACCACTGGACAATGAGAAGGAGGAGAGCGACTCCTCGGCACAGGAAGGGGAGCAGCAGAACGGGAGCGAGAGGGACTTCGCCTGGATCTCCTAGAATCTGTCAGGCTCCTGATAGTGGCTCGTTGACCAATCTCTGAAGATCTCTTGCGATCTCTGTGGCAGAATCCTCTGCACTCTTTACCCATTCGTCCCACCGTGGGCAGGCCTTCCTTTTGAATGGAAAAGCTGTAGGGTGACGCGCGACAATGATCTAAAACCATTATGAGTAAACACACTCAAATGCACACACATACACACAGACACACTTAGGCTATTCTCAATCTTGACTGCCATAGTAGAAGAGTGGTCAAGAGATGGCATGAGTGCAAGGCTTTTTCTGCTTACCTCCTTTACTTCTGATGCAGTGTTTTTGTGTTTCTTTTTCTTGAGGGTTCAGGCCAGAGTCCAGTAGTTTTCTACTCTGTCACAACAGGAATCAACGAGTACGCTGCCAAGGACATGGCCGATGCTAGAATGCAACTTTGTATGTTTGCCATCACAATCACCATGGAAACCAAGGATCACTGACAGTGTAGGGAAAATAGCCAGGAGGAAGGGGGAGCGGGCGGGAGGGAGGGTTTGGGAGTGGGTGTCTTGGTCCCACCTCGGCTGTAATGTTTCTGGGGGTAAAAGTGTCTCTCTCTACAAGTGAAGGGAGAGTCTAAATCTATTGCAAAGCTACGTGTGTGTCAGAGGAGCGGGCAGCCCGATGGCACATTGTTGATGCAGAGTCCTACTGCCACAGACTTGCACTTTAAATGACAACTGACTCCTATCAAAGCCCTGAACCCGTGGTTTACATTTTTGATCTGATCTTTACTTACCTAAACAACTCGGTGACCGCACCTACCTTTAAGGATATACTTTATGTCCTCTTGACTGTTATCACGATATAGAAATCACTGAATCTTTGTGCAGATTGCTGTTTATATAGCCTTTGCCTTTCAGTGGGGGTCCTTAATCTTTTCTTCGCTTAAGTTTACCACCACAGTTTCTATCAATCCATTCCAACAAATACTGGAGATTTGACTAATGTACATATGTTTTTTTTTTTTTTTTTTTTGGGGGGGGGGGGGGGGTTAAAAGTGGAGTAACGTGTGAGAGACAGAGAGAGATTGAAAGAGACTTTTACAGTGTATGTAAGAGTTTTAACCCTCTTTATACACAAAGTGGACATCACTTTCCCTGTTTGGAAAATCAACACAAGCACACAAGGGGATCTACACGACCTACACTATTAACTCTTTCTGTCTCTCCACTGTCTATGGAGGTTGTGATAATCGGACCTGAGAGCTACGTCTCTCACACCTAAGGAGGAGCTGCCTTTGTTTGTTTTTTTCTGTTTCTGTTTCTGTTCCTGTCCTGGTCATGTAATTCCAGTTTCTAAATACAGAATATGCAGACTCTTTCCATGGTTTATCTTTCTTTTTGGTGATATATATTTTCTCTCCGGCTTTGTAAGGTCAAAAAGAAGAGGATCAAAATTGTGCTTGAAATTCCAAGTTTGATATTCGTAGAGAGTGTAATATTAATTTGTTTATTATTTGTTTTAACAGCTATTTATTGAAAAAAAAAAACCTGTTTGTGGATTCCTCATTTTTGAGAAGTCATTCCTTCCTCTCTCTCTCCTTCTCTCTCTCTCTCTCTCTCTCCTCTCCCTCTCTCTCTCTCTATCTGTGTGTTGGGTTAGAACAGGATGGGTGTTTGTATGCAAGAATGTTTTTTAGTGTCCAGTGTCCAAAAAAAGTCTGTATTGATTTCTTAAGATTATTTCCTTGTTATTGACAATTCAAGTGAGGCAGACGACATGTCTTATTATTATAATTATCAGAACTATGATTACTGTTGTTGATGTTACTATTATTAATTATTATTAAGTGCTGGATGCTAAGCTTTATTGTGTGTTCTTTTTTTTGATATTTTATATCTTGTATAAGAAAAGAGCTTTTATACTTTGCCTTGTTGTGGACAGCAAGCCATGGGGCTTTTATCAACCTTTTATTGTGCCAGTTTACGCTTTTTCTGTCGTATTTGCTTTTTTACCGAGGGGAAAAACAACTTCACTGTCAAACTTCTCTGTTAGATATTGATTGAAACATATATTCCACACACGCTTTTGCATCACTAATGTACACTAATTGATTAATATTGAACCAAAAACAATCTAGTACCTTGTATACATGAAGTGCTTTTGTTTCACAGTCTGTGTGTGCAGGTGCTTTTGGATTTATTGTTGTGGTTAACAGTTGTTTTGTTGAGTTGTTTTTATTTTTTTTGAACCTGTCACTATTTGTCACAGTTTGAAAAAAAAAGAAGTGCACATGTTATGGTATTATTGTGAATATGAAGGGCTGTGTGAAAGGACCAGCTAGATTTTAGAAGACGGCATCTTTAAAAAAACAAAAACAAAAACAAAAAAAAAACAAGCAGATTTTTAATTTCCTTTCTGCTTTCTACTGTCTCACACCTCGCATGACACACAATCAAGAAGAAATGCAGCATGTAGACTAAATGCCCAAGTGTTGAGTCTACATGCTGTTTTTCTATGTATGCCGGTGTTTTACTGGCTCAGCTCTAGTTCATTTACATAAAGGGAAAGTGAAGCACTGCTGCAGTAACTCTGGGAAACATTTTGTTGCCAGTGCAGGTTGCACACATCAGGCCTTTCTGCTACAGGTGCCATGCACTTCCCATTAAACTCCACTGAGAAAAAAACTCTCAGTACAATGCGATTTGTGATGCTTTCTACATGTCTGGCAACTGTTTTTATTTTATTTGTATTATTTATGGTGTTTTTGTTTGACCCATTTATTAAATAGTTGTAATTTTTGGGTAAAAGAAAAAAAGAAGAAAGACAATGGAGTTAGGATTTTTATGAATGTCAATGGTGGGTGTGGAAGGAGCCCATGATCAGTGACAAATCTCTGTCCTGTGGTGCTGTTGTCGCCACTGAGACATCTGGATGTATGTGTGACTCCCTGGCCCTGCGCTCTTCTCACGACCTGTACTGTATGTCTTCTTCCTCATACTGGGTTGTACTTCAGGAAAATGTCTGCCATCAACCCCTCAATATGTGCCTCAATGACATTTCACCCGTGTGCTTGTGAGAGTGTTTGTTTTCCGAGAGATGAATATGTGTTTGTGTCGATGGATAGAGATTACTAAAAATGCGACTGATCAGATTAGAGGTGCAAAATGTTTTTTGAGGATAAAACTTCAAAGAGACAAATCATGATGGGCGACTAGATTCTCCTTCCCACCGTGTGTTGATGACCTTTTGTGCCCTGATTCTGTGGTCTTAACTGCATGCCTGTGCTCATTTTGTCATACCAAAGCAACGTCTTCGGCATCTGCACACAACTGTCTCATTCCACATGATGCAAAACTGGAACTGTTTGCTCTATTGCAGATGAATATGGGTATTCTTAGACGTGTACAAATTGCAATCCTCATTTAGCCTGTATAGCTTGATTCACACGTGCAAATCATGAAGCCATAGATATGGGTATATCTATATTATACTATATTTCAAAATTGGCGCTTTTTACTTTAGATTTTGTTCTTCTACTAAGAGTGATGTGTGTATACCTTCATATATATGAATTTATATTACTATTATATATTATTTATTTTCTCTCAAGTTTCAGAGGGTCTTTAATTTGTAAAAGGTCGCACTTGAAGCTTGGGGTTTGTTTATTTTCATTGGGAATATTGTTCAATATGATACTGACTTTATATTGATGATTATCATAAACCTGTGTTTGTAACAAAATGTGTTAAATAATCAAAAAAACCTGTCCTGTTTTTACACCTGTTTTGTTTTGGGCAGATTTAAGTGCTCTTGTGCAGATATTTTTCGGTTGATAGTACTGATCACAAAACATTTTTACAGCCAACCATGAGCCTCCTGTTTTGATGTTGGGGCTGGCCCACGCGGCCGTCCAAGCCTCTTTCTAACTTCATGTTTAGTGGAAGAATTAGCTTGACTATTATTTGCAAAAACCAATCAGTCTCAATAAATTTTGAAATTGCTGCTGTAAAGAAGTGAATGATGCGTGCTGTGCCTTTTGTTTTTTTTATGCCTGTTGCAGGGTTGGTGAGACTAGTGTGGCCATAACCACCTGCTGTCCACAAGGGGGCAGAATAGACAAGTCAAAGAAAGTAGACACAAAGGAATTAATCCTGTTTATTGATGTCACAAGGCCACATTTCCTTATTTGGAAGATTAGTCAACATCTCCCGCAGACATTTATCCGCAGATAACTTTATTCACCTAAGAGATAAATAAATAAAAAATCTGGTGGCAGACTTCTTCCATTCAGGTTTATTTTCTTTCCATCACATTACATCACATAGATCACATTATCAGCATCATACATGGTCATCCATCTTTTCAAGCACTAGTCATAGGCTTGACATTCACACAAATACTCCTTGAGTGCACCACTCCTCAGAAAGTGCTTTCTCCATGTGCATGGGACTGCTGATGAAGACCAGAGCCCGAGCCCACATACAGGAGAAATCTTGCCCTCCAGTAAAGACCCAAGGCTGACGTTACGTTTCCTTCAAAACGCTTTTAGCTGTGTATGTGTGTGTGCGTGTGCGTGTGCGTGTGCGTGTGTGTGTGTGTGTGTGTGTGTGTGTGTGTGTGTGTGTGTGTGTGTCAGGCTGCAAGGAGCTTTTTTTTTTTTTTTTTTTTTTTTTACATTTAGAGGAAAACAAACTTACATCAGCCTTGGGTTATCGGTTACTGAAAGGGGAAATCTAACACATAAAACCCTTCAGTGTTGTATCTCCTAACAAAAAAAAAAACAGAACAAGAAAAAAAAAAAAAGAGCGATGCTAGACATGCAAAAGAACCTCAAACTCAACCAGACAATCAATCAATCAATCAATCAATGAGAGGAAAAAAAAAAAAGAGTCAGTTTTCACACCAGCCAGTGTAAGGCTCAGTAAAAACACAACAGGAGAAGAAGAAAAAGGTCATCAAATGAGAGATCTGACAGACAAGAGTGTAAAAGCCTGGACAAACATTAAGAGCACGGTAGAAGAAGCAGAGAATTGAGTGGAGCTGCCATTGCAATGCATTACATTACATTTAATTTGGAAGGAGGATCTATTGGCTTTGCTGCTGCTGGTTTATACACAAATGAAAACTGACATTCAAGAAAGCAGCACATACATTTTGACATATGTGGAGAAATAAAACAAAGGCTTTTTTTGATGCACATTTTCAAGGGTTTAGTTTAGCTTAATATACTGGGTAAAGGCTTGGGTGGGACCACAGTAAAGCTGGAGAGCACAAGAACAGGAAATGGAAAAAGGACAAGGTGATCAGAGAAGAATCACTGTAGTGAAAAGGAAATGGGAAAGGATATGTCTATTAGGAAACAAGTGGAAGACACTAAAAGCGTGCTGTCTGTTGGAATGTGCAGGGCAGGATAAAGATTCCCACAAAAAAAACAATTTTCATCCAAAAGGTTGAAGGTTATCCTGCCTAACAACAACTTAACATCACAACCACAAACATCCATGACAGAGATAACCACACATATTGAGAAAACTTGCTATTTGGCAGGGAGAAAGACAAAAGACGAACAGCGACAGTGTGAGCAAGTAGCCCAAAATGTCACCAAAAGCTCAAGTTAGTTTTTGTTCCATTATAAAGCGTCTCATTGCACAAAGTAAGATAGTAAAGCAATACTGCATGGTTGTGTTATCTGATATGACTTTGCAGTGCAGCGACAGCTGTATGTGGGTGTTAAAATGTGGATACCAAAATCAGGACGCTCTATGAGTTCACTACAGGCAGTACAAACTAGCCAGCAAATATAACAAAAAAAGACTTTTTTTTTGTAGGTTTTACATTCAACATGTTTTGTTTTTCTCCCCTTTGCCTCTAAGCTACAATATACATTGAATCTTTACGTGTTGTGTTCACTATAGCTTCTCAATCGACTTTTAAAAAAAAGAAAAAAGAAAGAATATTCTGAGCAACTATACTGTAAAAAAAAGTTTACTTTTCATATAACAAGATACAACAACAAAGAAAACAACAATATATGAAAAAAAGCCTCACGGTTCTCTTTATGTTGCATATGTACAAGAAAGCCCTGAAACTGCGAATCCATCTATATCGTCACTGCGTGTCTTGTGTCTGCTTTCCATCGACTGTAAATGTCCACAAATTTCCCTGCGCGCCCATTAACAGTCAACGTCAATCCCCATCTCCCATTTTTTTAGTTGAAAGTTGTTGATCTACTTCTAGGCTAAAAAAAACCCAAACAATCACCAATAAAGTCCTCAAGAGCAACTTTGTAGCCAGAGTTCTTTTCGGCCGTGATGACTTAAGTATTGGCCGCAGTCACTGAGCCGAGCTCTTTACCGATGTGACTTGATCGTCACGGGCCAGTTTAGTGCAACTCGAGGAGAAGATGAAATAGTGGCTGGCAGAAAAAAACGCAGACACCTGTCAGCTGCTTAACACATGCACAACGTTCCCTGCCAGCAAAAAGCATCGGCCTCCAACCCTGCTGGTGGACAGTGCTTACACTGCGAATGGAGAGAGACCTGATGGGTTGCATTTGACACTCCCATCAACAACCAATCAAAAAGTGGTATCCAGCACTAATAACAGTATCTACACAGTTACTACCTTAGCTGAGTAAAATGTGAATAAAGCAGGGATCTGTTTTTATTTAGGTAAAGGAAGCACAGAGCTGAGCTTTACAGATAAAAAAAAAGTGTGCGAGTATTGTGAGAAAAAAAAAACCTCCAGGCAAGAAAACACTGTAAATCTGTTATCAAGACTATAATGTGTAACCACAGACTGAGACTGATGTTTTCCCATCACTGAGACAAGGCAGGTGCTGCTTTTGGCCCTTGGCACTCCTCCAAGGGAAAGGCAAAGTGACTACCTAAGTACCACACTGTACTTCCCAGTACCACACTGCTAAAAGAGCCAGCACCACTCTGTTTAGTACGATAAATCTGACACAGAGAGCAAGACATTTACTGTCAAGATTACTTGCTAAGAATGGGGAACCCGAGAGGTACAGAACCCCCTGTCCCTGACACCCCATTTATTCCATCTGGCAGTGACGACATCCCTCCCACCCATTCGAAAAAACAGAAAATTCTTTCACTTCAAAATTTGTGTATATAAAATGTCCATGTACAAAAACATGTCTTTGCGCAGTGCAGCGTAGTGCAATTTTATTAGGTCAGTATACCTTTTTTCCTTTTTATGTTCTTTTCATTGGCACTTTGTGAAGTTGCTGACCGGAAGAGGCCTGCACACCGCTCTCACAAGCTGAGAGTGGGGGGGGGAGACCTAGCTTATCTGGGATGCCACTGGAATAAACATGGATCATTCATTTTCAAAAACTAAATGATGTTTTTAACCACTGTTACGGCTAAAATGTGTGCTTAATATGACTGACTTCAAGCCACCAATTAACAGCCAAGCATCTGTTTCCAAGCTTTCATTATTGGTCGCCTATAAACATGCTATCAGCCGTCAGCAGAGAGCACGAGTGACCCTGCTGCGACAAGGGGACAGCACAGGTGTTTCTATGGTGACAGAAGTCTGAAGTCGTACTGTACCTCAATCAAGGAGTCTGCTCGAATGCGCGACGGCCTGCTCATATAGGAGAGGAAAGGCACTGTGTGTGTGTATGTCTGTGTGTGTGTCAAACGTTGCTATGGTGGTCAGGTCAGGTCAGTGTTAGGAGCGCTTAGAGAGCAGAGAGTGCACAGCAGAATCTACAATCCAAAAAAAAAAAATGCTTACAAATAGCACAAGGGTGGATCTCTGCAAACATCTACTGTCATGACTCCGTCTCTGAGAGCAGATCAGAAAAATACCTGATAAAGAATTCGTTTGTATGTGTTTATTTTATGTGTGTTTTCTTTATCCGAAACAAGGATCTAAGAGTGGGGGGTGTCATATGTTGTACAGATTGTGAAGCCCTTTGAGATAAATTTGTGATTTTTGGGCTTTATAAATAAATAAATAAATACACTTGACAATGGGTCATGAGAGGAAGTTTAAAATGGATATACGTTACAAAAGAGGGGAAAGATTAACTATGAAAACACTGTCTTTTACATTTTTTTTAAATTGTCTATTAAGCCAATTACAAACACTGCAGGCTGCAGGTGTTTAGTTTTAGGGTGGTAACTTTTTACTATTTGTCTTTTGTAGGAATGCTCCTGTGTTGAAGTTGGTTAGCTTTCCCAAATATTTCACAACAATTCAATTTAAAAAAAGAAAAGCTTGCCTAAAGATTACTCGGCCACTGTCTTTGTATTATTCCTCTTGTTGTTTTGGATACTTAATAGACAAGGGATTTATTTCATTTCTAAGAGTGGCCAATATTGCTGAAGATGTATGCTCTTTGTTTTTGTTTTTTTAAATACAGATGAAAGGGACATATCAAAAGTTAAAATTTCTACCAGCTATATTTCATCTAAAGCTTGTGAAAGCACCTAAACCTCTGCACTGACTTGATTTGAACTTTTCATAAGCCTGCAATGAAAGATCGTTCTCAAAGATTTGGATCTACTGAAAATGTGGGGAAAAGTGCTTGGTTATTCCAAAGGCTAAGAATTGGGTAAACTCTTTGTTTAAAACTGTACGAAACAAGTAAGAACGCCTGACTCATCATCATCAGGTAGTGATTGTTGGTTTACAATCTCTATATTAATCACCGACACATGCAAATGACATCAGACAGACTGGAAGTGTCAAAGGGCAGTTATCATTCATGCATCATCGATGTGGTGAATGATCTCTTTAAGAGCCTTTCTGCCTCAGCTCATCTTAATAACAATGACAACCACAAAGCAAGAACTTCTGCTGATTGCACAGCGCAACTGGTAGTTGCTTCAACAAGTCACTGCTGAAAATAAACTCTATATAAGAAATAGATATCCGCTCTCTCAGACATACGCTGTGGTTACAGTGATACTCTAAAAGATGACGAATTTCATCAAGGTGCATATCGCTTGGGTACAAGTATAGAGTAGGAGCGAGGGAAATATATTTCATTTATTGTGTACATCTAAACATCAAAAATATTTTAGAAAGTCAAGGGGATTTTTTTTTTGTACCACTTTGTATGAGAGGGTTTTGTGCATCTTTGCAAAATTACAAGTATAACTGGCTGTGTTGAATTTGCTGAGTGAATAGGTACAACCAATGGAACAATATGCTCTCAAACATATAGTTGATACTGAATACGGCTGCAGAAGACAGTGATGCTAGATTCAGGATTAGGTGAACAGGCTTTTTGTGCCTTTGGTAGGTTTGAAGTCCCTTAAACAGTGACAATGAAAAAACGGATATGCTACAAAGGTCTTACCGAGCAAATCTGGTGTTTACCCTTGAACTTCCAAAAAAGAGTCATGATCCACCCCATAAACAGTAGATTACATGATGATCCTATAATCAACAACAGAGTATACCAAAAAGCTTATCTGTAGTCTTTAAACATCGCCTTGTGTTGAGGCTGTGAAAAATGGCAAAAGATCAAATCAGAAGGTTCAGGATCCAACTTAAAAGTTTTGTTTTTCCTCATCAAACAGAGTGAAATGTTTCAGTCTTAGAAAAACTCTCCAAACCTGTGAAAGTTCTTTTTTTTTCTTGCTGATTTTTTTTGTTTGTTTTGTTTGTTTGTTTTTACCCACTGGTTTTATTTTTTCTCTTTGTATTTGGAAACGGAAAAGAGAGAAGGCAAACCCCATGCTGGGTTGGAGGAAGCAGCACTGAGAGCTTCATCCTGAAGAAATCTGTCTCCGTCTCCTCAGTGGAAGAGTCCACCTAGCTGTCATTCCGAGTGAGGAAGAGCTCATCTCATGGACACGGGAAGTGGACCGGATTAGTCGGTGAATCTCTGACAGGCTTTTTTCCAGCGACAGGCTGTGCACCACATGTCTCTCTTCTCCATGCCGTACACCTTTCGGCACTTCTTCGCCTCCCCACGGGGTTTCCTTGGTAACAGCAGATGTGACAGCATAAGGACATGCACACAGACATCCAGACGCCCACATGGGTATAAGAACACATACATGTGAAATGCGCTGGAAGGCACATGAACGTGTAGCTATAGAGGCAGGGTCAGACGCACACACACAAACACGTCTTTCCTTTGAACATGTCAATATAAATGTAATTCAGAGAAGCCATCTTTGAAGAGGTCGATGTTTGCAGGCAAAATTGTTTTGTCTTTTTTAATGCAATCTGATATCTAATGTGTTTAATAAAGGATTCAACACAACAAAAAGCAACTCAGGGCTTTGGCATGTCTCTTTAAAAATAACTACCATAACTTTTCTACCATAAAATAATAAGATTTTAAATCAAGCATCATTTGATGCTACACTGATTTGAAATCAGGTGAGTGGTGTACTATGGTTGCACTTTGTAACTTTGTGCTCTGGGTACGATCTGCCACAAGTCATAATGGTAAAGCCACAAAGTAGTTTGCGACACGATAACTGTAACTAATGATTATTTATTTTAATGATTATGAATTCTTTCATTCAACCAATAATATAAAATGCAAAAATATTCTATTTACCAGGAAAACTATCAAATATTCACATTTAAGGAACTGAAATGAAACCGTAAATGTTTTTGTTTCAAAAGATGACTTCAATTAAGTGATTGTATTAGCCCTGGACCACTTACAATTCACTGCAATAAATGTTTCTAATTTGCATTTGCACTTGAATTACCGCCACAGTCACAAAGTGAAAGTAGCTCATATTAAGCGACTGTGATATGGAGGACAAAGAAGGATAAAAGAATAAAGAAAGCAAGACAAAGATGAAGGAAGACAAAGCGTTTCATCTTAAACCCAGAGTCCCATGATTGTAAATCACTTGAGATAATTGGTGCAAAACTAGCAGAATCATTAAATGTTCCTCACTACAATCGCACACACACACACACATGCACACTGCTGCGTACCTGGTTCCCGGTGTGGGTTTAGGTGCTGGCGTTATTAAAGCATGGTTCTTGTTAACAGTGGTGTGTGTGCTGGCTGCCGGCTGCCTCTTTTCACCAATGTTAACTGTCCGGACATGAGTCACAGGCCCCTGCAAAAGGGAAAAGACATCATAAGTGCACAGTTCAACACAATACTTTCATGTGACAATGACATACAGAAAGACTCTGCCCCTGTCAGAGTAAAGTACATAAAGTTATCATATTACAAGTACAACTAATAGAAGTATGTCTCCAGCTCCAGCATACTCCACTAAGCCTTTATATGGTGAGTAATACTTTTTTTCATATCATACTTATTACAGTCATTGTGGCTGTAACCAACATAAACACAAGGGGCCCTGTTCTTGTGTTGTGACCAGCGCAGTAGTCTGATGTTGAAGTTCACTTTGCCTGTTTGGTGTTCAGTGCACGGTGCGATGGTGAAAGGAGACACACAAACAGGAAGGAGGTCTATGTCGAATCATTGGTATTTTGTGTGTCTTAGTCTAAAAATAGACATCAAGATGCCGGTTCCTGTCACATCACTTAGGTGCCACTTTGGTGAAATTGTCAACAAGAGCAAGCTAAATACTTAAAAGAAGACCAGGAAATATACCATTTTAATTAAACACTCTCCAACCTGTAGATGTGTTTAAATCAATATCGAACGAATAACATTTAATGTGGTTGAGGCAGAAACGTCTCTAAGCTGTATTTATCAATAAATGAGTGAGTGATTCCTTCAGTATTGCTTATCCACAGCTGCTTCATACTGTATTAAAAGCTCTCTCGTTCAGTTAATTAAATCCCTGCAGTCATCTGAAAGCAGCAGGACACATGTTGATTAATCACCACACTCTCTGATCTATATTCACCTACGCCCAGTCGTTTTGCACTCTGTGCTGTTGCACATACGTGAGCGAAATCAGAAGGTGTGCTTAAAGACACCCACACAGTCTGTGCGCCCAAGACACACATCTTCGCGCTTGTCAATGCTCGGTTGAAGCTTTTATTTCTGTTAAGTTAAACAATTTATTCTTTAAACAGGACGTTCTTAATTGTCTCTGATCAGCAAGAGCCACAATATCACCTTTTGGAGCACCGTGGTACTGTGAAACTTCTGTAAACTTCCTATATTATCAGAAGAGGGGTACAAGTTATCTCAATTACATGGATGACATCCAATTTTGCATGGCAACAGTTCCTAATGATGACAAGCTGCATTAATACTCTGCATAAACGTTATATGATGTGTATGGCTCAAAGTCTTATGCAACACATACGTGACAAAACAGAAGTACTAAGTGTCTTATTGCAATTTTTAAGCTTATCAAAGGCTGTTTTTTATTGCTTAAATACTATTATACAAGTGCTGCTGCTCAGTGCCTTGCCTCAGTGATCAGTCTGCACCTTCATCACTATCTTGACGTAGTCCTTTTGGTCTCCCAAAAATAAAGCTGCAGATCAAAATCAATTCATGTAAAATTCATCTGTATGTGTTTTATCTACAACCGGAAAAGCTCAAATTACACGGCTCTTTTTGTGTCCCAGACTGCAGTGGTTTGCCTTTCAGTTTTATTATTGATTTTAAGACCATTTTATTGGTTTGTAAATCTTTAAACAGTTTTGTGCATTAGGACATCTGATGTGCTCTTAAGATATATGCCCCCTAGATCCCTCAGGTCTTCCGACTGACTCCTGGCTGTCCCATGAGCCAAGACTCTGATTCACACCGAAGCCATTATGAGCCCGGTTTTGAAAACAGCCTACTAAAGTCCCCGAGGATACAAGAGTAGATTAAACCTTTTACCTGTATTGGAGTTTTATTGCCTTTAATAATAGCATTTTACTTCGTTTTTGAATGAATAGTTAATTGTATAAACAGTGATGAGACACAATGTTGGCAACAAATTTGCTGCAAATGTTGCACCTGCATGCACATTTGGTTTTATGTGTTCTTGATTATATATTTTAAGCACTTTGAAAAGCATTTTTGGATGGATTGTGCTATGAAAAGAAAGCCTGAAGAGGACGGTATTAAAAAGCAGCAAGACTGAAAAAACAGAGCGACAAAAAGCTACAAACAAAAAAGTTGAAACAGAACAGCAGGAGAAGAGTTAAAATTAAGATCAAAAGACGTGAGACAAAGCCTCACTCACCGGGACGCCTTTGAAAATGACAGGAGGGGACTGCCACGACACACTGATGCCATTCCCAGTCCCAATTCCAGGCCCGGTTCCATTACCACTGCCTAACCCAGCCAGCTCAGGACCCACTGGGATACTCACAGGAGCAGTGGCCTGGAACATGGACAACCACCCCGCCAAAGCCAGGATAGGACACGACAGAAAGGTGGAGTGGACAGGAAAAGTGCAGATAGAAAAAGACAGGAGGATAATACATAAAAAAAGAGATCAAATAAGGAGTCGGGAAGGCATTTCTCCACCTCTACATCTGAAATGTGCCTTCATATCAACTCTGATAATGCATGAACCACAAATATTGTTTGTGTTTTGTGTAAAATGTGAGAAACAACACTGGCTAGACCTCGAAAGAGTATGTCACAACACAAACATAAAGAATAGCAGAGAGGAGACATGGAGTTAGCAGTACTGAATAGAAGAATACAGTGCAATACAGAGGAAATAAAACATGACAAGTGGTCATTGCACTTTCACTGCATATGCATAATGTAAATCTATTTTTATGTGCATTTTCTGTTGTCATGGCAACTGAAAGTTCAATAGTACCTTGAACCGCTGCGAAGGACTGGAATTCAATATTGAATATTTTAAGGATTTATACTTTAGCCAAATGTGTTCTTACAGCTAAGACAAACATTTTTTTTTTTACCTCCATGGGCACGTAAGTAAGGAGAGCTCATGAATTTGTAGAGTTAGAGGAGAAAGAGAAGGAGAACAGGGAGGAGGGACGAAGAGGAAGGAGAGGCAGGTGGTATGGATACCCAAAGTTGCTACAAAGCAGTTCAAATTAAGTTTGCAAGCAAGAGATTAAGCATAATTAAATCTCATGACTGAAACTTTTTACGATTTTCAAAATTTTATTTTTCATGTGACCTTCGTTTTTTTTCTTTTCTCTCCCTGATATATACTCCCACACTGGTGTAGGAGTTGAGTTCAAACTGACCTCAGAGTTTTTTTGTTCACATGAATCTTAAAATCTGCCTCTGCAGATTCCGTACAATAGAAATCTGAAACTTCTTGCCTCGGAAACACACCAACTGCTCAATGCTTTGTCTTGTTTTCAGTGGTACTGCAGTAGTGTCAATTTGTCCGAAATTGTATATTGTGCGTGTGTTCAAAGTCTGTCTTGTGGCGTGTGTGAATTACCTGGTAGGCGTGGTCAGTGCGGATGTGGCAGAGTGTGGAGGGAGCCGACTGACTGAGCAGTGTCGGGGCGTGGCTCTGCGAGCCGTTCATGTTGATGTGTTCAGAGTGAGGGACATCGGTGAACGGAGGAGGGAAGACGGGCGGAGGACCTGCCGTGGTGGGGGAAGTGGGCGTGAGGCTGGACAAACCCTCTGTGAGGCTGTCCATGTTGACCTCGATCTCTGAGTAGTAAAAGTCCTCCTCTCCATCACTGTAGTCCGAGTCGCTGTTTCGGCTGTAGGAGATGAACAGCAACTACTTAGAAACTCCTCTGAATCTCCTAAATGAAGGTTATTTTAATTGCACTTTCAGCTTTGAAGTGATAATAAACAGCATTCAACCTCTTAAACTTTGGGTCAAGCAGCTAATGCTAATAGTCCTATAATGCAGCCCCTCTCTTCTTGTAATTGCTACAGGAGCTTTATTGATGCACAGTGTACAGCCTTATGGGCATCTCTCTCTTCAATATGTTTGACCGCATCTTTACGTAGGCAGTACAGGCGCATTCTGAAATTAAGTCAGTTTTTCTCTTTCATTTGGGTGCCAGAAAATTATTTATGCCGAGTATTTGAAACAATTCCATTTACTTTACTCTCTCATCTACAACCACTAATATGATGGCTCAGGTCCATGATCTCAAATGGGCATTCCTCTCAGGAGCATTACCCTGGAGTAGGCCTGTGATATATTTCCATTGCCATCTAGTACATTATTTTCATGCTGTTTGACACACATTTCCCTGGAAATTAGGCAGAAATTAGTTCTGTACGCTAGAGAAAGAAAAGACTAATAAATAAAGGAGAATAATGTTTATTCAATGTCACATCATTCCAATACTTATTTGTGGGTGCTTTTAACCTCAGTTCAGTATTCAGTATCATTTTGAAAAATGTTTTTAGATTTGTTTTTATTTTAATTAGAGAACTTGATTTTTTTATTATTAACAATTTTGTCCAAAGCTAATAATAAAGCATCCATTTGAACAATAATGCCCACACCTAATGAGGTTTTTTCCTCCAACACACTTTTGTGTGCAAAAATGTGCTTAAATATTTGATTTTTATCATTTTTTTAAATGATAAATTGTGAATAAACAGTACTGGGAAGAAAATAATAATGAACAGAATCTCAAATGATAAGTGTACAATTTAAAATACTGACATGACACAAGTAAACATGAGACAGCTGTCAACTGGAAAAAAAAAGGGCAGGAAATGGTTACTCTTCTCAGCAGCAGGGGGCAGTAAAAGCTAGCCCTCAAACCAACAGGCTTGTGATCCAATGACTGTTTTTCTTTCCTGGGTGACTTTATGACTTTAAACTAATGCATAAATTATGATGTGTCCGTGGCATAGGCTAAAAGCAGCGAATCTAAACCTCAGAATGTGACTCGTGTTATGTATGTATACGTGCTGCTGGTATGGAATGAAAAATATTATATAAGTTTTTCTTTATTGGAGCATATAAGCTCAACGAACATGTAATACGAAGCAACAATAGACAAGTTAACCTAATCAGATGTAAAGCCAGGTAGCTGGACAGCATCCAAGTGGCTGTTGTAGCTTTTCTTGTCTTACCACATTATTTAAAATAACAAAGTTCAACACCCTGCAGCTGCAGAGAAAGCATTATGTTCACCTACACAGTGAAAGTTTTTATTAAAAATAAAACAAAGCCTGCAGTTCTATCGAACAAATAGACATCATCAGTATGTGTGGCCACATTTACAAACTGATTCTGAATAGAAAACAAAACTTTTGAACACTGTTAGTGTCACAATAAAGATGATCAATGTGACTCATGCAGATTATCATGTGTGTGTGTGTGCATGTATGTTGTGATTGAGCTAAAACAAAAGCTGTGACTGAGTACTTAATGAACACAACTAAGCGGCATGTGAGACAAGTATTTAAGGAAACACTGAGGACTGGGGGAGTGCACCTAAAATATTCAGGTTTTACTGGATATCTATAAGGAGCTCATAGTTAGTCAAAATGCCCGTTAATAGGACTGATTACCCAAGAAAACAATGACTGGGTGTTGTGCGTTCGGTTTTCCTACGATGACTTGCAACTCACCCCAGGTGGACGGTGCGGACGTGTCGCTGGATCCCTGAGGAGGTGCTGAGGACCTTTTCACAGTTCTTCCACAAGCACTTGAACATCACCTTCATGGAATTCTGAAAGAGACGGTCATCACAAAAGAGCCACAAGTCAAAGGACATCTTGTTTGAACCTTTTAGTGACATTATAAACACAAAATAGTGTCTGATGTGTGTTAAATGCTGTTACATTTATCTTTAGTTCGTTAATCCTTTATTTGAAGAGCTTGTGTTGTGAATTATTTTTTATTAACAATAGAAAAACACCGGCTGCCGTGGTAGACAGTGATAAAACTGAACACGTCATTCACAGAACATTGATGAGTATTTCATGTGAAATAGAGGTTCATGCCCAATTCATTATCACGTTCCTCTGTGTGGATCTCATTGGCAGCCTCAAAAGAAAGGCCATCGTCGGGGGATTGAGTACCGCTCTACAAGGGGCCAAACACTACACCTCATTAAAGAGCTATTAGTGCTCTAAGCCTATAAAAAATAGAAACCTGATATGTGACAAGTTCAGGCACATTCAGAGTAAAAGAGAAAGAGAGACAGAAAAAGAGATGGGGACTACGAAAGGGTACATTTTTTGTCTACTTCATAGTACTTTTATGTTTACTGACTGATTCATTAGCAGAATAAATGCACTATTTTTAACTAGCTCACCGGAAATAGTTCAGTGAATGGTGTAGCCTGAGGTTGACCTTAATTCTTAAACGACATGTAAGGCCTCTTACAAAGATACAACTAAATACGCATACTTGCACAGTGCACTCACTTCACCGTAGACACATTTACACAAGCACACCTGTGAAAAACCGCACTGACCTCGTTTTAACCTCTGAACATCAAAAGAGGCGTTTGCTTATCATATCTGACGCTCCTCAAATCTGATTTTACCAAGACTCAGGATAACCCCCCCCCTTGGTTTATAAGCAAGTCATGTGGAGTTGGACAGTTGACGAGGGTGTTTTTTTGTTGTTGTTTTTTTCAGTTCATTTTCTCTTTTGCATTTCGGGGTTGGCGGCTGTCCCACGAACATGCAGGGGCCTGCATTGCTGCTAATGAAAGACAGTGGGTGTGTACTCTCATTACCTTTCGACAGCCTCTGGAGAAAGACAAGGCAAGAAAAGAAGTTAGGGAGCGGAAAGACAGAAAGAAAAACTGAGCGAGAGAAGTGAGAGTACAGCAGATTTTTATCAATGGTTATGTTAACTGTCTCCTGCACTACTATTTAACTGTACTATTTCTCACAGAGTGTCGCTCCCTTTCATTCTTTTCAGTAGCAACAAGCCAGTAAACTGCTCAAGCGTTGCTGGCTATAGGCATGTTCCCTACCGTGCCGCTTAAAACAAACGCTTCTGATAAAATGACACAGCAAATCTAGTCTTTAATCCCACAAACAATCACAAATCACTTAATTCCCTAAGCGTTTTTCTTGCATCTTAACACTGTTACAGTAAGACTGGTGATTGCCATGTTTATTAATCCTCTTAACCCACTGCCTGCACAAAATCAAACTGCCTACAATCCAAGGGGCAGCCGCTCTTAGACCGTTTAGACCTCTGGGGTTGGTGTCAGCTATATTGCAACACGAAGCTAGCCAGCCGGTTAGCTCATATTTTAGCCTTCTTCTTCCACACAGCTTGTGTATCTATACTCCTCCCAGTGTCATCCGACTTAATTTCCTGTCTGCTTATCTATGGTATGGCATGGGTCTCTGGCAGCTTGGTCCTTGGAGTCTTTATGGTTTTATATATTCTGCAGCTTAATAGTCACTCACTGTTGCCCCAATCCATGGAGGTTGAATTGCAAACTCCCACATATTGTACATTATATGAGCTCTCCTCTGTGACTGTATGGCTAGAGGAAATATTGAGATTCATTTCTCCTCTCTTCTTTTACGCCCTCTGAGTCTGACTGCCTTTGTTTTTATGCATCCCCTGAGCCTTTCATTACTTCCCGCTGTTCCTCTGTCCCTTCTCCTTCATTCTTACTAAACCTTTCCACCTCTCTCCCTGATAAGACTGAAAAGGGGATGCAAAGCTACTTGACAGTGAAAACAGATTCTGGGCTGTTTCTATAAAAAAGCAGCAGTGTCTATAACTTAAATTCCTGGATATCAAATGTCCATCGGAAATTTCCTATGGTGTTTTCAGTAACATTTGCTGTTGAAGTAGCAAAGAGAACTTATTCTAATTCTAACTGTGAATTATTCATTAACTCAGTGTGCTCTTTCATTCGTTTCTAAGCATGGGATGTCTCATTTTTCTATGACTCACTCTGTTTTGTTGTTTGGATTGCTTTAACTGCTGCGCATCAAGGGATGTTTTCTCAGTTAGCAGTGCGTAACCATCGTCTCCACTTCTCAGTGCAGTAGGTTTTCCAGTTTTATTCCCTCATGGTGAATATCAGGTGTTGTACTCTCTCTCTCTCTGTGCCACATGATGTACAAATGACGCACTGGTGAGGTATGAAGTAGTTACTGATTTCTCGCGAAATGGGTTGTGTTGGTGCTCGTGCGTAGAGATGGCCTTAGGAGAAGAAACCGACGGAAACCGAATGTTAGTTGGATGTTAGAGTATAGCGGCATCCCTCTAAGCTGCGGGCCACTCTGCTTTCTTTAACAGCCTAAAGAAAAGGCTGTTTTTGGGGAGCCAATTGTCTGATTTCAGTCCAAGTTCTACACTGGGTGGGTAGTCTTCAGTGCAAACGTGAGATGAACCCACTGGCGATATACTGGTGCGTAACTAACATTCATGTCTATTCATTTTGAAAGTCAATCAGGAAACACTCGACTGTCTCACTCACTCTCTCACTCAGACACAGACTTTTGCGTTTATAGTGATGGCCCCCACTTTGCTGCCATCCGGCCAAAAACGAGAGGGAGTGAAGTGAAAGAGAGAGAACATAATCCATCATCCACACAGGGAGAAAGCAACAGGACATGTCAGAGGCTTTTAAACTGCACGCTGCTTAAATTTTCTGAATTTTTCAAGTGGCTTTTTCAAAAGGTCTCTCCCTGGAACTACTTTATAGAAACAACAAAAGCACATCAGAGTTGTTTCTTTGCAACTGTTCCCAGGAAGAATTACTTAGTGTGAGCTAATTTTTATGACCACAAAACCACAGCTGTGTCAAGACGTCAAGAAACTGTACAGAATCAGTGTCGACTTTGTGACTGTGCATTATTGCAAGTATCGATAGATTCAGAAATAATAGGTTAAAAGGGGAAATATCACTTTTATTGTGTTCATAGTGTCCTAGTGACTAGAAACCAAATTATTTAAATTAGCTTCCCGTGAGTTATGGCATGCTTTCTTGCAGCAGGACATGAACATCCACCAATACCTTTCGCTTCCTAGGTATGGGGTCCTCAAACATGAAGTGCGTGCTCTCTGTGACATCCTCGCTGACATCATCACCCTGGGACGAGAGCAGGAAGTTCTTGTTGTTATCATTGGAGAGAGGTGGGGATGGTGTCGAGGGCACCGATTGGTCGCTGGCGTCCCAGCTCCAGTTTCCACTGGTCGAACTGCTATAGCTGGCTGACAGCACCTCTTTCCAAGCCCTGGCGGCTGGCTCTGGGACTGCAATTTAAAGAATACACATAGTTAGCTTCAAATAAATTAATTCAAAAGAGGACATTTCATACTTGAAGGCAAGCAAACGTGAACACAAGCAAATAAAAAAAAAAAAAAAAACGCACTACTTTTAAAGGCCTAACATTAGGACATTATAACAGTCTTGACCCAAATCTCAACTCTTATTATGGAAATGAAAATCTAAAATCTCTCAAAAACCATGACAGCATGTATGATGCATACATTCTAATATCTTATAGTAGTAGATACTTAACTGTCCTTACATTTTTAATTTAGCCATGCTGAACTCATGCTGAACCATTAAGCCCAACACAGCTTTATTTTGTGGACAAGTTACTATATTATTTCTCTAAATCTTGGCCCACAAACCTTTCTGTACACTTTGGCCTTTTGACCAGTCCAATAATACTATACCTATAGGACAATAATAATCCTGCTGGCTTGATGTGACTTTCACTGCAGCAAAACACGGCTAAAAACAACCCCTAAACACCCTAAAAGTTAATCCCAGTTTATATGAATATGTGGATCAATCAGTGTGTATAAGGATTACTGTACTATTTCTCTCTGAGGATCACCCTGATAAGAAAGACTCAAATCACAGCATGCCTAGTCCTTTTTCATAGACTGACTTTGATGTTTTAATGTTGTGAGTGAGTGAGTGAAACAATGAAACATTTAGCCAAACTTCTAATATGACATTTTTCATGTGGCTTGACCAAACTGTGATAAATCTAAAGATATCAACCAACATCCTCTTTCATATAATGAATCAAACATAGCTCCTTTCAAACCCACAGCACACTCTGACAAGATCGAATTATATCACTTGTTATAGCAAATATCAAACAGGGTGATATGTGATATCATCTGCTACATGTTGCTTCACAGAGAGCAAAAACAGTAGCCTTGGTTTAAGGCTGAGTTAAAAAAGAAAAAAAGAAAAGCTAACAGGACTTTGACCGTCTGGCAGGGTTGGCATGGTGATGGCAAGCACACTAACGCTGGAAACAAGTATTTGTGGTGAGCTGTGGTGATAGAGTCAAGGCTGAACAGTTGGCAGCAAGGACTGAGGTTGGGTAAGCTTGCATGTATACAAAGATAAGGGGTTACCGCTAATAATACTGCGAGACTAATTTCCATTAGATGAATACAGATAAAACATGAACAACTCAGCAAGATCAGTCTCTGATGAAGTAAACTAACATCAAGTAATGTATGCTGTTTTTCTTCCTACAGTCCCCAGCTTCACCTGAGAGTTAATAACTCAGCGTTATTCAAATTGACCTTGTGGATTAGTCAGTGTTTGATGGAGTACTTTCCTCTGCAGGTAAGTTCAAGGTAGAACACTGAGGCCGTGATGTTACCTGTGGGTGCAGAGGAAGGGTGGAGCACCATAGGAGATGTGGACAGTGAGGTCAGGACGGTGGCAGCCATCACCTCCTTATCAGCATGACCTGAGGGCTTCCTGTAAAACACACACAAATATAGATTTAGCAGCAGGAAAAAGTCAGGTGAATATTATCACCAAGTATTGTCTCTACTTAACCTGGAACTCTGGGATATGTTTGAACAAATCAAACTGCAGCCATACTTTGTAAAAGAAAAAAAAAAAGAAAAATATTATTTTGTCTGAGTAATGGAAAATTATTTCAGGAGAAGAATTCTTGCCTTGTCTCCAGAGAAAACTACAACTCTCTGTAGCCCTTAAAAATATCAACAGTGATGCTAGAAGACACAAAACTGATCAAATAAGTAGCCGAAGCACAGAGATACAGGATTACATGCGCAGTAACGTATTGTTTGTGCATGTGCTTAAGTGTGTGGCATGTGTGCATACATGAGGATGTAATAGTGAGGCTTTAGAGTGAAGGGGTTTTGTGGTGTGTTTCTGCACGGCTTGTGCAACCTCACTTAGAGAGAGGGAGAGAGATGCTTGTTCCTCCCTTCCTGCTCAGTACACCCCATGCTGAGCAGTCCACCCTCAGCTTAAAACGTATTTATACTGCCCACTTGAACTAGCAGCACACACATATATGCACACAGCACACATTCACAAACACATAGCAATGCACAGTGAGCCCAAAGAGTGTGCTTCGGCAAAAAAAAAATGTGACCGAGCACAACAGTCATTTTTGTCGTCCTGCAAAGAAGCATAGACTTCTCCGCTTCACGCAGGCTTATTCTCTTAATCTGTTCTATCTTGCACTCTTCACCTCTCTTCTCGCTGTCCCTGAAAGCAAAATGTGGGGAAAATTATCTAAGGCAGGGCCAAGAACTCACCCACACATGCGCGCACATTCAAATTCTCATGTAGAATCCAGAAAAAAAACAGCTGTCAAAGGCAATGCAATAAGGCAACTATCTATATATACATGTGTATGTAACAAATCCAAAATACTATAAAATCTTGATATACGAACACACACAAACACAGATGTACAAACACAACAGACACACACATACACAAAGAGAGACAGAGGCAGATACACATGGTCTGCAGCTTTAAGAGGTCCTTGTCCCGCCCCCAGACTTCTCCACTACACAACCAGAGTAAACTGGTTTTGAGGCATACTCTCAGCCAAGCCCTAAACCCTGGCAGAGATCCACTCCAAGTCTCAGTGTGCGCGCGCACACACACACACACGCGCACACACACACACTCGGCATAAAAAACTTCACTCTGAAGTCCACAAACATGTAAAAAGAGCACGCTGCAAATCAGAAAGCGTATACGTGCACCTGCTCACACACTCTTAGAAGTGGCATCGGGACTTTAAAACACTTTTTTTCACAGACACGGAAGAAAACTAGAGAAAGTCCCACGCTGATGAAAATGTGTTGGATGGGGAACAAACAAATTCGTGGAATGAGGAGGGAAGGAATCAAATGCATCAGATCATATCAAGTGCCGGTTTTACTTTCCAACAATCAAAACACAGGTTAAGTGCGTATCTGTGTGCATGGTTGTATGTGTGAATGTTTGTTTACTCTGAATACTATGTGGGAAGTTGGAAAAACAGTTGCATATAATTAGAAAATACCAACATGGACAGAATCGTAGTATGCAAAGAATAATATCCACACCACAGCTAAAACAGAAAACAGCCAAACAGCGGTGGGGGTAACACACATATGCACAACACAGACATTCACATGCATAAACACACTCTCACACACACACACACACACACACACACACACACACACACACAGTCTGGACGAGAGATAAAGAGATAACAAGATTAGCCATGTCCTGTTTCTGTCATTAGCCTTGTTTTCAGCACTAAATAGGGCCAACCAGGGACACACTTTTGATTTATGGTCCTCTCTGTCTTTCTTAATAACATTTCTGTGCTTTTTCTCTCCACACACAAGTCAACGTGTTGTCTCCTCTGACTGTGAGAGTTCGAGAAATGGAGCTTTCAGTCCTAGAAAAAAATGTGAGTTTGGAGTCCTGGTGAAGTCCCATTTGCCCTGCCTATGGTGTGGAAAAGTGGTATACTAATAGCATACCACTGACAGTCATGCATAGCTGTTTTTGGTGTGTGTGTGTGTGTGTGTGTGTGTGTGTGTGTATTAGTGAAACAGACAAGGGAAAAAAAAAACACAAACTGGAAGGACAGCCTATTAGCTGACACACACACACACATAGACTCACACAGGAGGAATACCAACACACACCAGACCCCATTAATACCCCTCCCCACCCCCCACCCCACAAACCCACTCTGATTTCCTGACATTGAGCTTTTCCCTTCCTCTGCTTCCCGGCAGAACCATGATACTCCACCGCAGTTTCATTACATCTGTTGTCAGTGTCTCTGTGTGTGCATGTGTTCAGCAATAAACAATGCCTAATGCTTGTGTTTTGGGTCACCATTTCTGCTGCTGATTCACTTATTCGCGCCGACAGCGGTGCAGCGAATCTTCTGTTGCTGTCAGACCGACTTTGATATCAATGTTTACACGAAGCCTGAAGCAGATGGCAGCCGCGTTCTGCCAACAGAAAACCGGCTCTTACAGATAACAGCCCCGCCATTTCTGTTCATCGCTTACTCTGGTGAACACATCGGCGTCTGCAGCTACTCTAAATGGCGCGATCCAGTACTCTCTCTATAACTTCTTGTCTATCCGTGAAATAACAGTGGACTCGAGCCATCAAACTTAGTGGGGAGTGGAGGATTGGCTAAGGAGCGACAGCGCTGACGCAACAGTAAATCTGTCTGCGTCTTCTTATGAGAGGCTTTATTTTAGAGTTAAAGTTAAACTGGGGATGCCTTTATTTAGTGCCCAGAAAGAGTTGATTGGAGAGGAGAGATCGCTGTCAACAAAACTGGGGCTATATGTGTGTGTGTGAAGTAAATGTATGTGTGTTTGAAGGGGGGGAGTGTGGGGTTTTTGACTCCCCAAATTTGGATGTTTACGAGAGCCTTTCAGTGTAACCATGGTACATTTATGGAGCGCAGTAAATTTAATGATGACATGATAAACCCCCCCCCCGCATATGGAGATAAACATGTGTAGGCCCATACACATGCACACTGTGTCATGAATGAGTTATTTAATTTTGTGTTGTTTTGTGTCAAGTTTACAAGCTCTGTCACTGACAAACGTGTTTTATGAGACAGGTATTACACCTCAGTGGGGAAAGTCTTAACCCTGTTTACTGTACCTGTGTGTGTGTGTGTGTGTGTGTGTGTGTGTGTGTGTGTGTGTGTGTGTGTGTGTATGTGTGTAGTACGTGCATTTGTGGATGCCTCTGGTTGGAGCAATTGGCACACTTTAATACATGCACAAACAAAACCATAGACTCGCTCTCTCACACCCACACACACACACACACCCTCCTATCCTCCTTCCTCCCTCAACTGTTATTGGCCTTGGCCGGGCCAAGAACCATCCCCTCTGGCAGCAGCACAACACATGGGCCATTTTAAGTCAACAAGCCAGGCCCGGGCACATACAGAGAAAGAGAAGGAGAGAGAGAGAAAGAGAAGGAGAGTGAGGGAGACTACTGCTCTGAGCCAAGGCGCAAGTAGCAACAACAAGCTCTGAGTGCAGTAAGGGGGGGGAATGTGTGTACAAACACGTGTCTATCTATGTATTGTGTGCAATGAGTGGATAAACTTTGTAGATGAGATCATCTCATCCAAGGTGCGGTAAGTTATAATGAGTCCAGGCTCAGTTTGAGTATTTTTGTGGGATGATTTTCAAGATTAACTTTTTATTAGTCGGATACACTTGGAAGAAAACTCCTGACACAGTAGATTTCCACACCGGGTCCTCAGAGGACACTTGGACCTCGATACTGCAAATGGTGATACGATGCAGCCGTGTTGCTGTTTGGCAGCCCCCATCCAATAGTGTAGTGGGCTCTGTGCTGTTGTTGGGGAGACGACTGGGCCTTTCCTCTATATTTAACACAGGACCTCTACTCCAGTTACCAGCCCGGCAGAAATCCCCAGGATCCACCTGGTTTATAGCCCATATTGCACTAAGCACAGGCCCACTTTAAGGTCGAGGCCAAGTGCCACAAAACACACATACTTTGAAAAGCAACAAGCCGGCCGCAACACAGTTAAAAAACTTGATGAGTTTATCAGTGATGTATTGAAGTTCCCATGGTGTATTTTGATCTCAGTTTTTCTGCCAAACCTAATCTAATCACCCACCCTCTTTCCCTGCATGTGTATCCCACCTGTTTGGCACAACCAAGACTCAGTTTACCAGAACCTGACTTCCCATGACAGTTTTTTGCTGTCTGGGATATAAGAAGAAGAAGAAGAAGAAGAAGAAAACAAAGTCTACAGGTGCAGGGGATGATTGCTTTATTCAATATCCCTTTCAGCCCTGGACACCCCACTAGAGGTCTGTCTTGTTGACGAGGAAAAGATGTTGTACAGAAGAAACAAGTCTTTGACAAGGTCAAGTTAAAAAGAGGAAGGAAGATTGGAAGGGGCAGTATCAGCAGATTTCATTGTTTTGGGCTGGCTGACCACAAAGAATATCCGTTTTATATCAGGATGAGTCAGAGCTGTGTAGAGTTCAGTTTTCACACTGCCAACAATATCTCTGATCTCCCTCTCAACCCCAGTGGTAGTCGCTTTAAATAGCCCTCATCCATTCGACATGCTCCCCGAAACAGGCATCGTGGGTGTATTTGTGTGTCTCTGTATGTACTGTATGCATGCATGTGTGCCGGCTTCTTCGTATTCAAAGCAACTGCGTGTGCCTCGGATTGGCATTGAGACTAGTGAATGACCTTCGCAGTCGGAGTCGAAAAACACTGTCAAACAAACACATGAAAACAAGTCTGACATTCAAACAACACCGTTGGAGTTGTGATAGAACGCACATTCGCTTCACGCTGACAGTGTTTTCATACTGCTTTTTGTCTCAGCCTGTTTCTCTCTTTATCGCTCTCGCACACAAACGCAAATGCACACAGCGGTGGCGATGATGCGAACCAAAAATAGGAGTAACGTTTCCAGTCATGAGATAGACTTTTCCTTCGGCAAAGCTTTTCATTTATTCATCTCTAAAACATATGTTTGCACCACTCATCCTCACGCACACTCAGAGGGAGAGGAATGCAAGGATGACAAATAAAGGGACGGGAACCACAAAAACCACAAGCACATTGTTAACCATACATTGTTTCTGTCACGAGCACTGATATGAATCTCTCTTGCTCACACACACTTTTCCTGTCAGCCTGTTTAAGGCTCAAGAGAGCCTGATCCCGACCCTAAAATGACTTGCAATTATGTTATCCTACAGCATAAGAAGGCTTTTGAAAATGGGACTTCAGCGCTCACATCCAAAGTAAAAAAAACAGTGCAGAGAATGGTATGATGTAGTCAAACTGAGCCTGTGTAATAAGGTAAAGTTATGACAACTGAGGCTATTGGAACTGCCCGGGCTGATGTTGATGATCGTCTGCCCACTGTGCAGCTCCGACAGCTGCCCCCATCCATACCCACTATAAATAGAACACCCACCGCTCTCCATCCCGCAGTCCCTCCGTCCCCCATCATCCTGCCTCCACTCCACTGTATTACGTAATGTTCTTCGTCCCCCTCTCTCTCTCTTTCTCTCTTCCCCACTTGCTCGCTGGGCAGATGGTCATGATTGGCAGTAAACAGTTGAACCCCCTAACCCAGCACAAGCCTGTACCCCCCTCTAACCCTTTCCCCTCTACCCTGATTGCTTACTCTTTATACTTGTACTCTATACTCTGTAATATCTTTGTACAATGCAGCATGTAAAGACAATGCACAATGGAAACAGATATATTGCTATAGCCATGTGTGTAAGCATCTTCGTAATTCCCTCATTACAGTGCAGTCTATACACATGTTGCTCCTTATGTAAGTCCCAAGGCTCTAAACCCCCTGGAGATGGAGAGGCTTTAATGTGGGCTGTGAATGTAATGGCTATTCAGTCCCGGGACAAAAAGCCCTCTCTGTCTGTCTCTTGATCCTCGAATGCAATCTGTAGCCTTAGGGCCAAGCACAAACAACGGTTAGCTTTGTTCTGGCAAAATAATAGAGGATAGACACCGAGCAAAAGGCATGATTCCCTGTGTGGTGTCTGACTCCCCACGTCTGCACACTATGTCATAAACTACACAGACAGGATCATAAACCTATTGCACTTTAACAGCGAACTTGCAGGTCAGACATCTGTGAAAAAGCGGTTGTTCAGTGTGCAGCAACCTGTATAGACATCCACCCTCAAGATCAGAGCCCTGCTTGTAACGTACGTTCCTCGGGGAGAAAATGTTGACACAACACAAGCAATTAAATGCCTGACGACAGAGTAGGTCATGACGCACTACCTGACATGCATGCCATGCCCACATCTGATGGAAACAGCAAGCCATGGGGATAGTTGTGTCATTATGTTTGCAGTGTGAGCCTTACACGAGTCAGCCCAGTGCTTGCAAACGGTTTATACATGGCATGGTGGATGGTGTGAATCGGATAATAGATAGCACACACACTTCTCCTGTTTTTTTAGCCTGTAAAAACACAACAACAAGTCTCAGATAGGTTGCATCTGTTAGCTTAGGCCGACTTCAAAATGTCTACTACTTCTTTAATACTATCAAAAACAGGCGACGATAATGTCAGAGGCAGAGTATTCACTGCAACACTGAGTCGCTGGTAAACTGGCTAACTACTAGCAGTACCTAACTTTATTGCCCCACCATCACTTAAGGCAACACAACAAGATTAACTTGTAGCTATAGCAACTTCCCTCACAACTTCGGTCAGTGCCCTCCTAAAACAATGTTGTTGCTAGGGGATTGCAGGGCAGTCTCTTCTGAGTAGTGGCTTTAGATCTGCCACCCCCCCTTCTTCTACTGAGAGAGATTAACAAGATTGGTCCTTCTCCCTGAAAACACTGCTTCCTTATCAAAACGCTTGTCATATTTTATTTGAGTCATGAGTTCATGTAGTGAGCCAGAGAAGTCAGCCGAATGGCGTTTGATGTTTTTTTTTTTTTTTTTTTACATTCTTCCTGAAAATCATTTTTATTCCTGTCTGACACTGGTTCAAATCATATTATCATACATTTAACAAATCCAAACCACTCTGGACTAGACTTTTTGATTCCCCAGAATCACAAACATGTCATCTCCCTGAGCCTTATGGGCAACTAAGCTGCCTGTTTGTACTGTGGATGTTAAAACCAGATTGAATCAAGTAGGAAAAGTTCAGTCCGCGTGTCATCGAGTCTATTTCCCACCAACTTAAACTAGAAATGGCGACAAAGTCAGAAAACAGACATAGATAATTAAGAAGTAAAAAGGGATTGGAACCAAAGTAAACAGACAGAAACATGTCTTGAAACTCAGAACACAGATTAAAATGGCGGAGAACCCTGAACAGAGCGGTCAGTTCTCTCTCTGCAGCACACATACTCTTATTTTGTTCCTCATTCTTCACTTCCCACTCCCTCTCTCGGCTGCTCTTGAGATTTGCCCTTCTGCCATCACAAGCCAGAGCAGGCCTTTGCCTGGTTTCCTGTGTTTTGCAAAAGCAAACCAATGCCGTTCCAAAGCCACCCTGCTCTGCTTACTTCCATGAAGCCAAATATCTGCAGGGCATCATCGGGCAAACAAAGACTTCAGCCAGTAAAATAAACTGATCGGTATCTTTTTTTCTAGAAAGAGAAAGTGAGTGAGCTTGTGCTCACAAGAAATAAGTGCTCGAAACAGAAAAGAAAATTGTTCTTGAAAGAATGGCTGCAGATTTAAAGGGAATGTGACGAGGCATGCGGATGAGTTGAATCTCCTCGGACTCCTCCCACCCAAACACAGAGTGCCAGAAGAAAATGTGAATATTCATAACAGCTAGTGCTTTTTTTTATGATTTTATAAAGTAGTAAAAGAGAGAGAGAGGAGCAAGCACTTTTCCAAGCCTCTAGTGCAAAAATATTCTGCTGTAGTAGAAATAGATAGTGATGAACAACAAATCACTGGACCTCAAAGTCTGCATGTCAGTTTTACATGCCTCTGCCTGCGCACAGAAATACTCAGAATACTTATAGCAAAGATTGTAAAGGGACTACAAGCATGTAAATAGTTAAATTTTTCAGGCATGACTAGGAGTAGGACTGTGTGAATAAACTAGCTTTCACTTTCATTACTTTAACTTACATATCTGATGCCTGGGCTGCTTTATCACAAACTGTGAGCAAAAACTGATCTGTCCATCTAGCTCCTCTGTATCTCAAAGCTCTGACATACTTCCTACGGACAATTTTCTAATTTGAATCCTTTATACAACCTTTAGTTTGTATTTGGACATTTCAAACATGCCATTAAAGTTGTTTAAGTGGTTCTAAACAGATTTAGAAATATATTATCTATAATTTATAATAATATAAGACTGATGAATATGACTAACTAAAATCTAGGAATGTTTATGACTGTTTATGCGTCATGTGGTTAATAATATCTTGTTTAATGCAAAGTTGACACTGCGGTAGAAACACATGTTGCGATAACTTGTGTTTATCACCTCATACAGTCAACGCACTTTACATACAGGCTGTGGTGAGGTCATATGTCCGCTTCCTGTGCATAGACTTGCAGACTAACCAAACCAAGACCAGGTTGTTTAACTGATGCATCACTAACTGAAAAAAAATGAATTTAAAGCCACGTTATGTAACTTTTCTAGCTTGAAATAATTAACAATTCAAACCCATTCTGACGCCACACTGATTTGATTCCACCTGTAATCCAGTGAATGATGCCTCTGTCATTCCCTCTATACGTCTGTCCCTGCACTATGTAACTTGGCTGATCTAGGCACAGTGTCCCACAGTGCGTAGGTATATAACACTGCAGCAAACAGTAGCTGCTGTTAGCTAGTTAGCTCAGTTATCTATAATGTTACGGCTCAGACCGGGTGCTCAAAGCACCTCAGGAGTGTGGTGTTTACACTGGTACCACAGGAGCTTTCGACTGCTGGGAAGAGGAGGTTTTCAGGACCGGAGTTTGGGGAGTGCTTACGGAGAGTGTCATGCCAAAAACGGAGCCGAGTGGCGAGTGGGCAATGTAATCAGGCTCAGCAGCCTCTACGGGCAGCAAAGGCGAAAATACGAAAGAGGATGTTGACGGAGGAAGCTAAGAAGAGAAAAGGAAAGAGTGGCCAAGCAAGAGGTCACTGGACAAGAGTAAATCTCAGGCTTTTGGATGTTGGTGAGAGCTTGGTGAAATAAAACGCTGCAAGAAAGATGCCGAGCTGGGCCGGTTGCTGATGGAGTAGTAAGTAATATTAACTGGTTTATGTGCTGTGTAGTTGCTTGATGTCTGGCTGTTAGCAAATTGTAAACTTGCTAGTTTTTAATATAATATAATATAATATGCAATGTAGCTTTTAAGACTATATATAACTACAATATAGACTTGTAAGTAATACAAATAATAATACTTCGATATATTTCACAAATGACAGTAAGTGAAAAACAAATGTGTGTCAGAAAATATTATTAACTTACACGTAGAAGTATTATAATGCTGTATTATATACTATTATATTCTTGTGTTTGACATGTATTACATTATATATTTGTGTGTTTGTGATGGTAGTGAATGTGCCTTTAATTTCATAATGTGCCCCCAATCATTCCTTAGTGTATTACCCCATCCTTTAGCAAAAAGAAATAAATAAATGTCACAAACCACATCTTTAAAATTTAAGTCTCCCTGAGGACTTTCTGGCTCAGTGCCTACGAAAGCCTTTCACCTCTCTACAAATTATCAGTGCTTCGACATCCTACAGGAGGAGGCTGTGACACTATTGGGAATAAGGAAAGGAAAATGGCCTCTCTATCACCTTGCTATGCCAGCAATGGGGTAGTTAATAAGATGAATGGGGGCAATAAGACCATATAATGGAAACACGGGAGAGCACTATGATGATAAAACCGAGCGTCTACCTACAGTCAGCTGTGGAAAGACAGAGAGCTGCTTCTCCATGAGACACCTGAGAGGATAATAGTCTCCGACTCTGGACCAGGCTGCTATATTGTGTGTGTGTGTGTGTGTGTGTGTGTGTGTGTGTGTGTGTGTGTGTGTGTGTGTGTGTGTGTGTGTTTACAAACATGTTGAAATATGATGACTGAGTTTCAAAAATGAGATGAGAGGCAAGTCTCCCTGTGAGAATTCTTCTGAGCATTTTCTAACAAGGCCAAACTTGGGCAATGGTCAGATTAGGGTTCCCGAACAGACAAACAGACAGATGGGAGAGCTTGCCAGGCACAGCTAGCAGCCCTGGCCCAGGGAATGTGTTTTTCTGTCAAACAGTCAGGCAACTCGACAGCCAAGACTCCTCACTGTCAGACACACACACAAATACCAAATACTGACGATTGCAAAATCCTAAAATTGCTGACTTAGGAATGTTATGTAAATGCACACATTATGGCGAGGTTTGCAGTATGAAAATTTGAACGTCTATGACCCCATGACAGCTTAGTAAATAAGGACCTTGTGATGTGGTCAAAAGCTCGGGAACAAGTGAGTAAACGGACGTTTAGTTGAGAACTGCTGTTCCAAAAGGCCACAAATGAAATGTCAAACATAGTGTCTTCTAAATGTTATGCAACACATTTCTGGAATATGTAGCAACCTCACTAATTACACAAATCTTTGATCTTTATTCATCTTTAACATTAGCAGATAGGAAGCAGATAATTCTGACAGTTGTTAAGCAGATTTAAAGGTTGGGTAATACAGCTTGGACTGTTGACAGGAGTCTCGTGTTAAGCTAGTGAGGCACATATGCACGTACTTGGCACTTCAAGTCCCCTTTGGTACATCTACATTCTCTTGTAAATCTGGTCAAATGTAAGGCAGCTGACAAGTCGGTACAGAGATGTGCTTTTCCCTGTTTCACTCTGCCTTCTGTTTTAATCTGACAGCTCTAAAAAAAAGGACAATATTGTCACTTAGTTATAGCCTGTTTACTACTAATACCGGCATCTTGTTTAAATGATCACAAGACCACAAAACAAAACACAAAAATGCATGTGATGATCACATCTTGTCAGTATGTCAGTATGGGATTTCTTCATGTCTTCAAGTGGATGTCACATGACAGTGTGTGTGTTTTCTTTCCTTATGATGGAAGTCTATGGGTTCTTACGAAAGTAGGACAGCAAGCTCTAATATCTTCATGATGCACCAGCCATAATAATGAAGGAGATGACAATTTTTTTTTAAATGACTGGTATTATCCTTTGCCCTTCTCTCTCCCTCTCTCTCAATCTCTCTTTGTCTCTGTGTCACTCCCGCCCTCACTCCCCCCATCGTTTCCTCATGCTGTAATTATGGTGAACAAAACACAGTGTAAACACAAGCTAGTATATATATTGTGACCACGGTGTTGATTCTTGGTCCAAACCGGATTGAGGCAGATTGGACAGGAGAGAAGAAAAAGCAAAAAAGCTGTCAGAGACGAGAGAGGAGATCAGCCTTGCCCTCTGTATAAATCCCAAGACAAACCTCATGAAATATGTCAGGCTCAAAGGGACTACACCAGTGTCTACTGATATCAACCAAATAACAAGGGAAAAAATGTGCACATTTCCTCTTTTTGGATGAAAAACAGTGTGGGTGGAAATGAAGCCGGTCAGAGAAGAGCGAGAATTTCCACACTGAAAATCTCTCATTATTCCCCGGAACAGCGACGAGAGTCTCCGGGGTTATGTGGTCAGTGATCAGGGCTATGCTCTGCACCTGACTGGATGGCCTTGTACACTCAATGCTTTGTGCAGTGGCATGTTGGTGCTGGAAGCTGCCACCATTAGGTTTAAGGGGGGGGGGGGGATCTCCACGTTATCTTGGCAGCAGTCAAAGGAGTCCAGGGGTGTGTGACTGCTCCTGTTTAAAGAGACTACAGGGCTGAGAAACCCTCAAAAACACCTTTTCACAATCAGGTTTTTAGATCGCTTGAATTTCAACTTCTTTGCTCAGTCTTTTTAAGGACCATGTGGATGCCCTACATAAATAAAAAGGATTGGTGAGATTTAGCCAACCAAAACAGAGAGCTTATGTAAAAAAAAAATCTATCTTTATCTGTAAAAACAAGTTTATAGCTACAGGGAGGAGACCACAGATCCCAAGCTAATGGGTGAAAAAACAAACACTGTGCACATAAAGCAAGAAGCTGTCAACTTCTTCCCCCTCCTCTCTCTCTCTCTCGCTCTGTATTACTCCACAAAGAGGGCTCGTGAACATCAGATATAGCCGTGAACATAAGGAGTCACTTAAAGCATTCACTTGTGGATGTGTCAACATATGTGTAAATACTGCTGGCTGACTCAGCAGGGGAAAATACTTTGATGCGTGATGCAATATCCAGGAGGTGACAGGAGAGCAGTGTTATTAGCAGATCTCTGTTAAATGAAACCCAACTACCTCACAACGAATGAAAGTGTGTGTGTGTGTGTGTGTGTGGGCACAAGGAGAAGTCATTATCCAGGCCCACGTAGCTCTATTGTCAAGTATGTGCATACACACACACACTTAAGGGCACACACAGAATAGGGGGTTTCTAGGAGCTTATTAGTAACTGGGCCCACTCGTCAATTTATGCAGTGCTTTTCACACTTTGTTATACCCAGTCCCTCACAGGCCCAGACATTTTGAAAGGTCAGTGCTCACGTTACTTAACTGTGTCAACACAAAATCAATGAGAATGGCAGAAGTTCAGCATGTCTCTCTTCCACAACTAAACGCAAAGACAGGGCTGTCGATAATCCTTTAATTACAAGCGAGACCAGGGACATCTGACGTTCCTCGGGATTCAAACAGAAACCTCAGCCAGCACTGTATTTTCCATCTCACACATATTGCCATACTGAAGTGAAGTTAGCGTTGATGTTTCATGGGTTACTGGCGAAGCAAAAAGGGGGGGGGGAAGAGGGCTGAGATTGTTGTCATATTTGAAAATTAAAAACATAAACTACAGTAAACTAAACAATGGCTAAATATTTATTGGAAAAAGAGCAGCCTGAATGAGGAAGGTATTTTAAATATTTCCTGACAGAGAAATAAAACTAAAACAGGTTTCCTAATTAAAAAGCAAAGACATTAAAGCACATGCAGGCCATTTAGCTCTGTACAGTACAAAGTGTTAGGCATATCTCTGACTTCTCTGTGTTTGCAGCCTAGGCTAAATTTCACTGCTTGTCATCAACAGACCAGGATGACTTATGATAGAGTTGCGCAAGACTCTGTGTGTGTCTGTGTGTTAGTGTGTAAAGATATTTATAAGTGATTGAGAGTAGGAGAAAGCAAAATCTATGAAACTAGGGGCTTACAGAACATTCTGAAAACAGTTACTTCAGATTTTAAAAAGCTTACTCTCCGCCACCAAGGATCTATTCAAAGATTTTTCCTACTGTGTTGTGCCACGGAGAGAAGTATTAAAACCGGCAAGATAAGCTTTATCATTATAATCTACAGTTTAAATGTAATCATATCATCTAGTCAGTCTGTGTGATTTTAAGAAGAAAAGCTTTGAACTTGCTAAACAGTGAAGAAATATTTCTAACCAAAATCAACCCTTGGCTTATGAGTGCAACGTCTGCCGATCTGTATCTTCAGTGCCAATAGAAACATAGTGAACATTCCAGTGATGAGTATGCTATCATCTTTCTACCTTATGAATGGATGCAGTCACTGAAAAGTAATGAAAATCAAACAATATCCCATATAATACGTGCTGAAGAGGTGTTAAAGAAAGAGAGAAAAGGGAAAAATACACAGACACAGGCAGATTAGGACCGACATTACTTTCTATAGGAGTATAGAATAATCTTTCCTGGCAGAGAGAGACTCAGCATTGTTCGGAGGGCTTCATCTCCTCTGGACTGAGTTGGATTTAGCAGGTCGTGCTTCAGTCAAAGAGGCAGAGGGCAAAAGGCCAAGAGAAACGGAAAAAAGGATGTATGGAACAGATAGAACAGAAAAGGGGAGGCGGCGACATTTTACAAAGCATAAAATAAAAAGCGTGCTCGGTTTAGGTTAAAACCCTTTAACAATTTTGTATTATATATTGTATAAACTTTGGAATCAATGTTTAGGCTGGAAAAAAAAGAAGTGATAATGAACTAACGGTTGGAGCTCAACATCACTACTGAGACAACTTTATAAACAAGACCAGCAAAGTAAACTCTGACTTCACTGTAATGAACTTTTTCTGGCACTTTTATGAGCATGTCAATGACTCAAAGCCAGAGAGGGAAGAATACCAAGGGGGTGTTAATAGTTACATCAAGAAACGTTGTAGGAGGGATATGATGAAAGATGAGAAAGGTGGGAGAAGCTGGTAGACAGAGGAGAAAGCCACAGAGCAGCTGCTGTTTGGTATGAGCAGTGGGGTAGAAGGACAGAAAGACTGATTGAAGACAGAGGAGAGACAGTTGACTATGGCGTCTCTAAATGCTTCTGAGGCAGAACAGGAGGCCTTATGTAAGTGTCTATTACTGTGGGTGAGCAAGTGATAAAGCATTTTACTGCAGTGGTGCCAGAGCTGTGCAACAAGAGTTTCCTTCCCTCTTGATAAGTGTTTCTTTCTCTCCATGTCCCTAAAGCACCCTGCTGGAGGACCAGTGTACAGTATATAACCAACATACACACTATTACACAAGAAAAAGTATGGAAAGGCTACTAATTTAACTGACACTTAATATTTTGGAGCCATTTCTAACTTACAAACTCTACGTAACAGCAGACTGTGAGCAGAAAGTATTCCTTCATGCCTCCTACTCGCCTCTTCACTTCTGAAATTGATTTAGCCTCTCTTCGCTGCATAACAGCAGATGATTAATGTCTCATTGAGGCATTGTACATGTACACGCGTGCACACACACACAGAGCACATATTTTAGCTGGAGTGTCTTCCAGAGGCCCTTACTAGAGTTGGAGAATGAATGACTCAGAGCCAGCTGCGGCGCTGCACCCTGAAAATGCAGATTAAATAAAAACTTTTTTTTCTTGTTTATATAAGATCCTCACTTTTCAAAACATCTCTAATGGCAGACAAAACACAAAGCAGACTTTTCATGGGGTGCAACGTACATTGACAGGCGTGAATAGACGTTAACTCGTACAGGGAAATGCAAATGGACATGAATACACATCCGTGCAAACAACAAATTTGTGTCATGCTATGTTGCTGACATCACCAAGAATCACAAATGTAGTCTGTGGGCACCTGGAGCGCTCCATCTGAATGTCAAAAAAATAGTGGCTGTATTCACATAATTTAGTTGTTTAGTTTAGTTTATTTGGACGGAATACACCATGAGGCTTGAATGTCCAAAACACATTAACCGGTAACTAGCCAGATCATTTTCTATAAAAAACTAAAAATGATGTGAAATACAAGAGATGCCTTCCTTTTAGTCTGGCGCTCCATTTACTCAGTGAGTGTGCTGGAAACAGAGGCGCTCTGAACTCTATCTCCCAGTGTGACATGAAGTGACATGAGTCAGCGCTCGAAGCTAGCTCGTCTGCCGTAGCTGGTTTGACTTTAAGCACATGCTTCTTCTTCTCAAAGTGTTTTCCTCTCTCGATAGAATTCCTCGATGGCTAACATTGACGTTATGTTTGAGTGCTAGTCATCCTCCGGCATGGCAGGCAGGTTCTTATTCTCTTATTCTTTTATTTAAGCATTTTGCTTGTACAACTACTAAATTAACATTAGCGGAGCGTCTATGCAAATTAAGCTATAGACAAACATGAATAACCAGTCAAAAATATTCTTGGTGGTTAACTGATTAACAGTTAACTGCAGACGCTGCAGCATTAGATAATGACCTGTATGTAACTATCTTCTGCTGTTCTAACTTGTCTATGCAGCACATAACCCAGATCCTTAGGATTGACCTAGTGGCCGTGCCAGATGCCTGTTTGCGTCCTGATCTGACCCTCCCCTCTCACATGACTCCATTCATTGAGGGTGACCTTTCACCCCAGCCCGTGTCAGTGCAAGAGCTTTAACCTCTTGTGGTCTGGAATGGAGAAGGAAAACAAAAAGCCTAATGTATCAAATTTCGGAAGGAATTTTGCAACTAATGATGACACTGACATACTGAACAAGACAGAGTCTAAACAAACATGGTTTATATGGAAATATAAAAAGAAAACAACCACCTGAGATGAAGCGGGCTGCTCCATTTGGGATGCCATGTCAGCAGTCTGGATGTGGGTTAGACAACCCAGACTAGAGTGGGGGTGGGTAGCTGTTCCTCTGACTCTGACCTTCAACAACCGGATGTAATGTCTCCTTTGGGAGAAGAGGATTGGTGGTGGGGTGGTCGAAAGGGGCATGAAGAGTTGGGTGGACTCTGTTGAGCCTGCCTGCTTGTCTGCATGGCCTAAACCCTCCTGGTGACTCTTAACAGACCAAGTCAAACTGGGCAGTAATTATGTTTTAAAAAAAGAGCCGTCTTTTTCCCTCCACCACCGACCACCCTCACTGCAGTTGGTTGTTCTGGTGTCTTGTTTATGCAGGCTCAGTATTTTCTATTCATGTTTCACTGTTGTGGTGACAATGTACCTGACCAAGGACAGATAAGAAAGAAAAGCTTTTCACATCAAAACAAAATGCCCCCCTCCCCTTTTCATTTCATCAGCCCTCGTTTTCTTTCAAACTGGTCTTTGTTCTGTTATCAGTGAGCTGGATCCTACGCTGATGAGTATTGACATGTAGAAAGAGCTCTGTTTTAGAGTGTGGGTAACTTAATCAGAGACAGAACAAGCAAAAGAGAGAGACACACACACACAACGCAGCAAGGTTGACGAGACAGGTAGAAGTGTATGAATACACAACGTAGGTTTGAATGTGTATTGATGAATATGCTCATGTGTACACCGATGAATGCATCAGTCCCTCCTCTTTCTTTCTGGAAGTTCTTTGCCCAGGCTTGTCTAGAGGGTTTTGACCTAGTTTGCAGCATTTGCAAACTGACAAGACGAGGTGTGAAAGTGCTATGTGTATGCGGGAAACAATACACTCCCTATACATTGATTAATGTAAAACACACAGAGCTGAGTGTCAGATTTGCAGCAGACGTATATTTAAACACATTTAATCTTGTAACACAAAGGCAGTATTACTGGAGCTGGTGGGGAGCAAATGAAAATAAATGGTTTTGTTGACATTATCCAAAGCAGGGCACAGAGCGCAGCAAATACACAATGGGTCACACCCACATACACAGATGTGCACACACATACTGGGATGTCAAGTACAAACTCACCACTGTGACCATTACATGCCATTGCGCTGCAGTCCAAAAGTCTGATTGGGTGTAGAGCAACTTTTGTAACTTGATCAAATATTTCACATTGAATTACCATCAGTGGGTTTAATGGCAACTACAGTCTATATTTATACTGAGTTTAATGAAATATAAGCAAGAAGACTGAATGGTTTAAACTACATTTTGAATAATAAGGAAGCAGCTTGTTTTAAGAGGAGAGGAGAGAGGAGAGGAGCGCCTCTCATCCCCAACTACAAAACCAAAGCCAATTTGAGCAGGGTAAAGACATGGAGTTAATCTGAAAGGTCAAGAGGCCTGGCTAATATGACCACCTCACAGTTATATAATGTTATGCAACCTCTTTCAGCGGCTGTGTAGTGTCAGCTCTGAGTTTGTTATTGTGGTAGCAGTGGGCTGAGATAGCCGTGGAAAACAAAGTTGTTTAAAATCAGGATCTCGGTCGAGAGGCGAGAACGTGTCCGTAGTGGACATGCACACTCTAACACACACTCACAAAGAAGCAGGCACAACCTCAGTCTGGTTTAAAAGCATGTTCAGTCTTGCATTCTCCCCCAAGGACACTCCCTCAAATCATACATGACCGGTGGCCTGTGAAGTTCACGTGATGATGAGAGAAGGAAGGAAAGAAGTATGCGTGTGTGGTTTGAACCTTTACACACCACGTCTGCTATCTAGCACAGCGTCAGCAGTTAAAACCTGTTTTGTTGATGGACTAAATCAGTTTATAATATAATAATCTACAATTTATTTAAATCGTTTTTATCCTAACATTTCTAAAAATGTTTGAACAGAGGTTCAGAAAAAAAAAAAAAGATCCTCCAGATTTAATAGAGCTGCTCAGGTTTTACACTGTACTGTACTGCCACCGGGTATTTGTTAATGTGTAAGTGCCGTCTGACACACCGACAGCATCTTGACAAAGACAGTAACCAATAGCTGTGTAGACTGAAGGTAAGAGTGCTTAAGCACCGCCTACAGCCTCTCCCAGTCCTCTTTACTGTTACATAATCACTTATCAGTGCACTAAGCTTGTTGCTGGATGCAGTTTCTGCTTCCTCTGTGTGAAACAGTGTGCATGTTCATGGTAACTTTCCTTAAGGACTACGACAGAATGTCCTGGGTGCAAACGTGCATGCATGTGTGTTTGAGGTGTGAAACAATAGCAGCAAAAAACCGAACACACTCTTCCTGCCTGACACATCGCACTGACGCATCCACCAGGCTGGCCCGTATTGCAGAGCCAAGAGCCAAGAAAGACGTCTGATTAGTAAGAACTTTCCCAGATGCTTTTAAGTGATTTATCAGTAAACAACACCAGCATAGTCTAACTATCTCATTATTTCTCTTCTCTTTTTCTTCTGTCGAGTGATTGGGCAATCCTGGCCCTCATCTCCAGCTCTGGCTCTCTTAGGGCATATTTCGAAATTATTCTGGATGGAACACCAAACATGTGGTCAGTTGACCAGTACGCCCCCACACCATTCATGCCCAAACCACTGCACAGTTGTAGCTAGAGGGTGAATTCCACTCCTAGTCAAAACTCAGTTGGAAAGACAGGTTTGGAGTAGAGTATGAAAGTTGCTGGATTATTTTTATCACCACAAATGCAGTGTCAATTTAGCTCCTGGACTGGGCTGAATAGAGACAAGAGTGATGCCCAAAAATATGCAGTGTGCTCCAGGATCTCATGGGGTCCATTACACAGCCACTAAAAGTGTTTAAATGCCTTTAAAAAAAAATATTAAATGACTGTGTTCTTTGGAAGTGATGCCCCTATTACTTAACATGCAACACTATGAATAAAACCAAATGTGGTGTCATCAGCCACTCTGTACCTGTTTCTCGGGACAGGGATGTGGGAGGAGGGGAGGGGTTGTCTCTCTGTCTGTGGTACATTTCGCCCTTGTGCTGCCCTGAAGTTGTTGGCCAGCTCTGCCTGTTTCACTGGGTTCCTGATGTCCAAGTGCATGAAGCCGCCTGGTATCTGCCCATTTACGCCTGGGCAGTGAGTAGGACTGGCCCTCTTCAGGATCCCAGTGGAACCAGTGTCTTTTTGGTCCCCCAGGCCAGTCTAGAAAATGAAGCAGTAATACATTAAAGTCAAGTGCTGAGCATGCCAACATCGGAAGCATGACACGTGTGACACGTGATAGAAAGAGTTAGCCAAATTGTTAACAGCTTTGATACTTCCTCTAGTGAAATTTGATGCACTTTCTGTGACTTTCTTAAACAACAGACACTAGTAACACTAGGGCCAAGTAATACTGTTGAACAGTTGATAAATAAATGCAAAACTTGTAAATGTGATGATTGACACAGGAAATATTGTCTATTTTTGTTAGACTGACGTGAATTTAATTATGGGGAAATGGGAACGCACGTTAAATGAGAAATATGACCATTACTTTTTAAAAAAAAATATGGATTCATCTGCATATTCTTTTAGATAATATAAATTACTTGCTGAGTTTATAACACATTAAAAAATGTCTTACAGCCCAATGTGATTTCTTACAATTCAGGATTGAAAGTTCTGTTTTTTCCCCACTACAAGCCAATTTCAAGTCATTTTTTCACTATAGAAATTATTTTATTTATTAGTAGTTATCAAATGTCAAAGACGTTTAGCTGCCATACATGATGCAAGATGCTACTGGCTTTTGTTTTGGCACTCCATTGACATTTTTTTGGGAAACTTGATACACCATTGAATTTTGTCCACATCCTCTTACTCCACAAAATAACCTAACTTCTGTTTCCACAATAATTGAAATGTTTTTTTGCACTATAATTCATAAACCTTTTGTGAATGTAACTCTTAATTAATATGGAAGAGAGATTACTTTCTCCTTAGCTACTTCCATTATCAGCTTCAAAAATAAAAACAATATGTCTATTTTTTTAATATTTTTTTTACCACCTGCAATCCCATAAGTGATTTGTTAGATGTACACGGCAACGTGGCATTCTACTTTCACCAGGAAATTTGGAAACTATTTTTATTGTCTGTCACAGATATTAAAAAAATATTCATACAAATGTGTAATAATAAAATCACCTTAATGCCATTAGTGTTAAAATAAACAGACCCACAACCCACTGAACTTATTTGAATAAAATGCTATCTGATCCATCTCAAAAGTAGGTGTGGCAATTTGCCATGTATGCATATTTGATGTTGCAGGGTCAATTAGTAACAATATTACATGATTAAGTTACTGACCCTGCAGGGAAACACACACATGGGTCACATAAAAGTGAAAATGCAATGGACAAATATGCATATAATGCAAGTTAAACCACACACACACAAAAAAAACATGAAGTACTGGAGGAAAAACACATGTCTACAAATTAGTACTAGTTCAGTAGTGGGTTGAAGAGCCGGGCCGAGACGTGCTATGCAAGCCAGGAAGCCCTTCGCTGTAGCTCCACCCTGAAGTTATGGGGGAGGGGGTATGACTGGTAGTTTGAAGTCCCTGCCCCCCTTTTCTGTAAACTTTGCACACACAAAAAATGAGCCGCCATTTAAAGCGGTTCTGATACCACGTAAATTACGTAAATAATTACGAAAAAGCGGTGACAGCAGTCGGCTAAATATCTGACGCGTAAAAAAGAAAAGTGCGCTCAGAGTTGTGACCGTGGCGCCTCGGTGCACATTGCACAGCAGTTGTGGTCTCGTGTGAACGTCACAGTCGCGTACTACACTCATTAAAATGTAATAATGGCGTGTGAGAGCTGTCAAAACTTCAATATGCAGCGTAATGACAGGTTTACGCTACATGCTCGATGATTATCTGTGTTGTTACTCGGGTGTTACGTTACTGTGCAGACTTTACCGGCTAATGGAGGTCGTGCGTACACACACTTATTAAGGCGGATAAACGGTGCTTACTTTTTCCATGTCGTGCAATATTCGTCCGTTCCCTTTTGAGGAGCTCCTCTCGCCTTTAACCTCCACAGCTGAGCCTCCGTCCATTACGAATTTGTAGAGGACGGGCCCGTTTGTGTACGCCGGCATGGGGCCGTTTTTCTCCACCGTCGTGGGGACCCGTGTGTCGCGCAGCACCGAGCGGCCTGCCCGGCAGTTAAAATCCGCACCAACGCCGACCCTCGTCCCGACCGACGACTTCTCCAAAATATACCTGGAATCCATATTCATTCAGGGCGAGCGGAGACTAAAGAAAGAAAAACAGCTTTCTATAGGTTTTAGTGCAAATTGCTGGAGTTAGATACATTTATCAGGATTGTCGCGAGTTGATAGGTGTTTTTTTTTTTCTGTGTCTTAAACTTCTATCCTAGTCTACATGTAAAGTTTTCCACCACCGCCGCCACCACCACTACCCAGGATATCCAAAAAGCCGCCCGGTCAGGAGGATAAAAGATTGTTTTGCCTCTTTCCTCCAAAAGAATACCACGCCCCCTCCGCTTCACTCCTATTGGTCCGCTGCGTACATAAACATTACACTCTGGCACGCGTCCACGTAACTCTGGCCTCTGATTGGCTGATTTGCCCGTGTCAATCATTTTTTCCCCCTAATCCAAGTAATGTGGATGGAAGAGGGAGGGGGCGTGTCGTTGCAGTTTACCGGCCGGTGTCTGCAGACGACGAAGAGCCGGGTTGTCTGCGAGGCAAGCTAGGGAGAGCAGAGCAGAGGAAGCAGTCTGCAGGCCTGAAACTGCGCATTTATGTTTGCTGCTAATCACATACTGATTTTACCACAACTTGTTTTACTTTCAACATTTGTTTCCTCCCATAAAAGTTAGACCTACATTTTACCATCGTTACAATGTGAATAGTGTCTGGGCATAATGAACCCTTGTGGAAAATTCAAGAAGCCCTGCAGGAAACACTGAGGTTTATGAAGCAACGTTCAAACTGACAGAGGTGTGCCTGATTTAATGTTGCATTACAAGGTGGACAACAGAGACTCGCATTTGTGCTTCATTATATGTATGTATATGTGTGCAGCTTAATGTAAAAACAAAACAAAAACAAACTTATTTTTATTTTTTTATGGTGCCCACTTAATGTACAGTAGATAAAATACACATAAGAGTTTAGTCTTATTGCGAAATATTTGATTTATTAAAATCTCCCCGCCTCTATATCGAATTCTTTCTACCTAGAACTGGCTGGAGTACTTGCTGGAAATCTGCAGTTCATCAAACAACTGTTGTTATTAAAAGATATATTGCTGTTTGTTTTCTTTTTTTATTATTACATTTGCCCCAGAATGACTCTAACCCGCTCTAAACTGCCTGTAATGCACTTCTACATTTCTGCTTTATTGCTTAATTTTACACAAACACACTTTTTTTTTTTGCAAGCTACAGTTATTACCACGAGGCCTACTTTGTATAAAGCAATAAGAACACAGACAAACACACGTTATAATGTGCCACTTTATTAGAAAAGTAAAAACTCACTTTAATATTTTATGAAGGTTAATATAAAACATTACAATCTTTTGCATATCTGCACTGTCACACTATATTTTATTATATTTATTATTTTTTAAACTAAACCCTGTGCTTTAAGAACATACAACATTGGCTACAGCTGTCACAGCAGTATTGGCCCATAATTATATCTGAAGACAATTAACAAACAACATCTGTATCTGCATGGAAAGCATGAAACATTTTGCATCCACAAAGTACAATGTGTCTGTGATAACCATCTTTTTTCTTTTTCTTTTTTGTTTTCAACAAATATACTGTATACTGTATGTTACATTGGAACAACATCAGAACAGCAACAGAGTATTTTACACATTTACATCATCATACTGTATTTGTTTGTGCAATGAACATCTGTCTCGATCAGTGTATAGCAGTGTTCGACAAAATATGTCAGATCAGTGCTTTCTCTCGGGATAAAGAAAATGTGACACATAAAGTGACAGCCAGAGAAAAAGGATTAAGTGTGATGGAGATTTCCAGCCAGTATTGTCTAAGGGAAGCCTTGACAGAGCTTGTTAAGCGTCTCAGCTGTTAGCCATTTCTCATATCAGGCAGTAGATGAGCCGTTGGTGCATTGTAGATATCAGGTTGGGGTTGGCCTGACCCCACGCCCCCGCCCCCCCCCCTCCCAACCCTCATATCACTCCCTGAGTCCCTCAGAACTGGACATCAAAGGCCCCTCCCCTGCACAGTGAGGGAGGGGGCAGAGAAAAGAAGAGGTCTGTGTCGGTTATTATGAACACAGCTGGGGGAGGGAGTATATGCAAGGGCTGACCAAGTGGAAGCAAAGTGCGCTTCATCCCCTAAATGCACATGACTCAGTGTTGCTCAGCGTGTGCGTGCAAGTAAGCATGCACACACACAAAAACACAAATCAGGAGGAGGAGGGTCCTTTGGGTCTGTGTCCATTTGCAGTGATCCTCATCCAGCTTTATATACTAGCTGTTCCTCTTCTCCCTCTACATCTCTATCGCTCTTTCTTTCTCCCCCAGAGTGGAGGATAAACAACACTCTGCCTTGAACTCACAGTGACTTCTCTCTATCTTTCTATTTCCCTTCCCTCCTCCTCCTCCTCCTCCTTCCCTCCAAGTTGTTACTTTGGAAAAAAAAAACCTGAATGATGCTTTGCATCACATGAAAAAAAAAGTACAACAAAAAAGATTAAGAAACGAGATCAATTAAGTACCACAATATTTGTTTTCATGTCCATATAACAAAGCATGCACTTTTTGATTAAGCAGGAAAAAATTGCACCAACAACATAAACATATTGTTTCCATGGCAGTGGCATGAGCTATTCAACCAGTAGGTAAGAAAAAATAAACAGTGCATTAAAATACAGAGTGCATTTGTTTTTTACATACTTTCTGACACAGTAGCATTTATAGATTTATGTTACTAACCTTTCTAAACCCGTCTTCTCTGTGCATGGTTGTCTCACAGTGAGATCATTCTAATACACCTTTCATATCCCAGCCTGTGAGTAGTTTAAATCCCTCGTCATCTCTTATCCCATATAATATGCCCATATATTAAGCCTCTAATGTTTTGTTTTCTTCCTCTCCTATTTATTTTTTAATGTTCCCCAACGCTACATGGGAAAGACATTGTTTGTAATGGAAGAGAACATGGTGCAGAGGCTGGAGACCAGGATGGGGAAAGGGGAAACATGGGGCAAGCTTCCAAAGGACAGTCAATGTAATTTTTATGCCCAACTCTTTATTTTCCTTGGAGTCCAAGCCCTGTGTTGCTATTTCAACCACCAGACTTATGTCTGTTGAGCTATAGGGAGCTCTGGCTTTGACTTGAGACCAGAGAGTGAATCAGAACTGCCCTCAGAGATGCCCTTTAATTGCCCTTAAATGCCCTTTAAGCACGTTAATGCACAATTAAACCAACCAGTCTTGCAGCTGTCCAGTGCCAGATTACAATGGTCATAAAATCAGACATTTACACAGTGCTCAAGGGACATGACATATTAACTGCACAGGATAAGGCATCCTGTATTATTTTGGACACTCTTTCACTTCCTTATTTTTGAAAAAATTCTTCTCCTTTATCGTATTTATTTATAGTAATACAGTAAAGGTCTTGCATTGTGAAATCTGCCACCCATATCACTCTGGGGAGATTCTTAAGTCTTGAGTTGATCACTTATCCTGCATAACCGTGCCAAATATGTGTGTATCTGTGTGTAAGAGGGAGTGTTGGGGTGTGTTTTCATGCCTCTGGCTACAGATGTTTGGTGAATCTAAGCGTGGACTGTTAAATAATCTTAGGTTTTATGTGAAGGTTACATTATTGATCAAAAGTCACTTTTTATAGTTATCACACGGGCTGTTATTCAAATGGGGACAACAGCCTTTAATTACCACTGTGTTTATGCAGGGCAACAAATTCTCGGCCTTTGTTTGAACAAAGCACCAATGTTGTCTGTCAGGCAACCATCCAGTGCACACAGAGAACCTGTTTCAGATGTTTGCTTAGGGAGAGCTAAGCACCACAAATCTCTGTGACATCCATTTGCTTATATTACATAAGTCCCCCCAAGATGAGGCATACGTGTGTGTGTATGTGTGTGTGTATAAGGATGACTATAGCTAACAGTGTGCCTCATACTCCCAATATACCCAGTTTTCTTGCTACTACTGTTTATTTTCAGATGTGTGTTTGCACAATGCATGCACATTTATTTATATATATATATATATATATATATATATATATATATATATATATATATATCTATATATATATATATATATATATATATATATATTAAAGTTTGTGAGTTACACCACATACTCTTTAAAGAGTACAGTGTTCATATAAAAATAAAGATATTATGGAAAATGATGCACAAACAGGTGAGTATTGTCAGTGACACAGTAGGTTGAAAATGTATATTCCAGTTTAGTTTTCTTATTTATTTTTTGTTGTTGTCAAAACAGATTTGGTCCACATTTGGGCTGGACTAGGCTTAGGCTGGTTCTGAAGTACAGACCAATCAAAGGAAGTCTGAACCTGGATTAAGACCCTGTTTGTACCTGATGTCATCACAAAATGGATCCTCATGTTGTTTGTCTATAGAGGGCCTTGTAACTATGTACAGCAACCTGTTGGCTGGTGAACAGGAGGGTCCCTTTTATGACTCTGCACCAGTGGGTTCTGGGCCCTTTCTGCCTGTCAGCCAGCTACAGGCCAGTGACGTACATCTCCATCCCATCATTGAAGGTGAAGATGGTGGTGGTGCTGGAGCTGTTGGCTCCTTGTTTCACATCGCTGATGGTCTCATAGAAGTTTTCCCCACCCGGCAGGCCTCTAACAGGGAGGGCAGTGGGTCCTGAGCTCTGAGGTGCCGCTGGTGCTGCCTGCTGCTGCGGCGTCTGCTTCTTCTTCTTTAGAGTGGCATTACCCCCCGCTGTGCTGTTATTGGTTCCTGCCTGCTCACGTTTCCGGTGGGTGTCGATAGTAGCGTATGCAGGGTCAGATTCGGCCATTGCAAATGTCGACCAGGACCTGTCTCCTACCGGCTCATAGCAGGGCTCCTCCTGGGAACGCGCCTGGCCCTGGACTCCTCGGCCTCGGCCTCTGGAACTTGCGTTTCTGTCTCCACCAAAGGAGCGTGGGAGGGTTTTTGATCCGTTGTTTTCCATAGGAGGTTTCTTCTTCTGGGTTTTACACACGATGGAGTAGGTGTCTGCAATCTGAGAACACACACAGGAGGAGAGCAGAGTACGGTGTCAGTTAATGACACTGAACTACAGTACAACTCTATCCTACAGTCTGTGGGTGACAGTTCCTGAAATAGAAGGTGACTGCAATTCTGTTTCATTCACTGTCTTATTTTTACAAGTGAAAGTCTATTACAACAACTGCTACGTAGCTTACACATGCTGTGGTGTGCTGGGATTTAAATGAACAGTCACCGTACCATGTTTCACACACTGAGGACTGAGTTATCTATGAGTAGATGATGCAGACTTCCTATATTTATGTATGTTACAGGTACAGTGTGTGAAAACAAGAGCAAGAGCAAACATAAAATGCTGGTAATTTGGTGTATGTACTGTAAATGTATGTGTGAGCATGGATTGTGTGGGTGTGTGCACAGGAGTTTGCGCATGTGTTGACAGAGCTCACTCTGTGCTGTAACCTGACCTATTTTGACTGTGTCGGCAAACTGTGTTATCAGTCTGCTGAGGTCTAGAGACAGAGTTAGCTTTGCAATGGATGGACCTGTTAAAATTTCACCACAACTGCTTTGGCAAGAGAACAGCGGGGTACGGTGTGAAAGATCTGGACAACAGCCAACTTTGTGAAAAAAACAAAACAACAGCTGCTAAGTGGTGTTCATTAATGGACTTTGCTCAGATCTCATTTGCTTTATGTAAGGCGTACGTGCACGTGTCTGTAAATGCACACACATCTGTATTTTTGCGTTTACAGTGAAGCATGCAAGATTTGATATCTACAGTAAGACTCACAACTGTGAGGTATGCACGAGGTCTTGTGGGGAATTTGGATAAACCAGTGCTCTGACCTTTGGCATTTCTGTGTCAAAATTCCATAAAGGGAGCACAAGCGCAGAAGATTGTGGGACATGCTGATGTTTAACTTCCATGTTCACACCCAGACCAGCAGCTCTCTGCTCAAGTGGCCCTGAGAAACACTGGCTATGCAAACTCTCTCTCTTTCTCCCACACACACACACACAGATTAGCCTTGTTTTTGTTCCACTCCCAAAAAACTGAAACCTGAGAGCATAGAGACAATGTGCAACACTGTTTTTTTGTGTGCACTTTTTTTTTTTAACCTTGCCCTTTCTTTTATGGTAACTTCACATTATATGTCTTGCAGGAGAGAAAATGCATGCATGAGTTAAACTGGGTAAATATAACTAAAGTGCAAACACTGTGACTTTAATTGTGAGTATCTCTTTTTCTGTGTCTGACAGACCTCAAGTGACACACATACCCTGCCCCCACAAATCTCTTGTGTGACCTTTTTGGATAAACAAAGACCCTGGCGTATGCTACAAGTGTGTGCACACAATGTGCAGCGTGTGTGTGTGTGTGTGTGCATTTGTGCACACAGACTCTGCAGCTCTGCAAGCAGGGGAAGGAAGTCACAAGATGATGGGGATTTCAAAACTGGGCTGCAGCTGTTGAGGAAGCCTGTGCATTGTATGTTTTCTTTTCTCCTCCCCTTTGCCTGTACTCCTTTCTGTTACGTCTCCTCTGATACCGCTTTAGCTCTCCACTCAGACCGAAACTTCGAGAAGTCATATTTAATTTCAGCATACACTGACTATCCATGGAAAATCAACAGTATGCATGACTGATGCATCTGTGTGTGATCAACTTTATGAATAGCAAATATGGCACATGTTTCATCTGGTGAGATGTGCCTTGTGCAACGTGATTGGCTGGGGAGGGCAGCGCCTCCTAATAGCCACGAAGGGAGTGGAGCAGAAGGAGAGAGCGCCAGAGGAGGGGAGGAGATTTTGTTTTTTTTAAAGATTATTTTTTGGCCTTTTCAAGCTTTATTTTGATAAAGACAGCTGAAGACTGACAGGAAATGTGGGGAGAGAGAGATGGGGAATGACATGCGGGAAAGAGCCACAGGTCAGATTCGAATCCTGGGCTTCCGCAGAAAGGACCGAGTCTCAGCACATGCTCTACCAACTGAGCTAAACAACGCCCCGAGAGGAGGAGATTTAGGTGGGAGTGGAAACTCAACACCTTTTGACGTCTGCAACTGACAAACTCCAGAAGATACAAAGTATAAGGGCATGTTAGGGCAACAACAAACTCTCAAATGGAAAAACACAAGGCAGAGAAAAACGTTTGGAAAAGGAAAAAAAAAAAAAAAACAGGAAAGAAAGTTTGAAAGAAAGAAAAAGAAACAGAGAGAGAGAATGGAGAATGCAGTCAAGGCCAGCTGCTCTGTGTACTAGTCTGATTTGCAGAGGAGGAGTTTAACTCATGAGCCAAACAGCAGAGACTTAACCCCTTAATCTCCACATACAGCATCCAAACTCTTTGGCTCAACAGTGGCTTAGACAAGAAACTTACCAACAGATTAAAACTTGTCAGGACTGCTGCTTTACTTAACTCCTAGATGCTTATCTTGGATTATCTTCTATTATATCATGTGAACAATACATTCATTCACTGACTTATTAATCACAAGCTCACTGAAGTCATGTTCCTACAAAGTTATTGACATAGAAAAAAAGAGTTAAGATGATAATGATAAAAAAAGAAGCTCAGTCAAACACAAACTAATAATAGACAGTGGTCCAGTTCATGGACACACCTTCATCTACTCATGTTAACCGCTCCCAGCCCCCCCAGGCATGACAAATGTCCCCAAACTGCTTGTAACTCCAGTGGACAAGACAGGGCGACTGAGAGTGGAGAAGTGGGGGTGGGGTTGCTATGTGTTCAAGCAAATGTGGTGGGGTGTGTGACATGATTGGCGGGTGCAGACTTCCCCCTTATATGGATATAAATCCATATCAATACAGTGTATAGGTCAGTTTATAGCTCACACCTACTTGTAGCTGATCACATTCTGTCTGTGTAGGCTGATGAGGCACAACAATGCAAAGTGATACTTAATTATTCCATAGCAGGTGATACCGATGTCGGATCCATCTGGTGAGTCGTGCGTTGGAGACAGATAGATGAGTGGGGGGGGTGGAAGATTGGGGTCAGAGTTCAGACACGGAGTTGGGGGCGGGGGGTGCTGCATCCATGTAACACAACCTCTGGCTGTAAGCAGAAACCTCGTATGACAGGCGGGTCACAGGCCAGCAGTGTTATGACGACATGCCCAATCAAATGGTAACTAATAGGTAAACACACAGCGGTCACAAATCAGAGGCCTGTCTGTCTATTTGTCTGCCTGTAATTAATCTGGTCTAAACCGACTACCCCCATTCAAATAAATGGGAGGATTGGTGTTTTCACTGCAGCGCCTGATTTGGTCTGAATCGACCCCAAGTCCTTTGAGCCCTTTGTGGTCCCTCCTCCCAATTACCATACACACACACACACACACACACACACACACACACACACACACACATTCATATACTACCTCTTTTACAGTTGGGGGTGATGGGTGCCCCTGTACGTTCTCTGCGCGGGGTGGAGGTGGGTGCAAGGTGATGATGTCATCTTCCTCTGGAGGCTTCCAGATGTACTGCTCCCCGTTGCCAATGAACACTGCCTCCTGGTAAAGAATCAATTGAAGGGCTCAGTCAAGTATTACAATTATGACCCGGAAGTGTTTGTGTAAAACTATATTACAAAATTAAATTACACATATGTTTTTGTAAGAACCTGACTGTGTGTGTGTGTGTTTGGTTTCTTTTTGTTGCTCTGTTGTGTCCTAAATACTGAGTTGCGGAAGTTTTCATTTGCTCTGTTTGCTCAATAGGTAGGTAAACACTGACCATGTTGCACATAGAGAGAGAGAGAGAGAGAGAGAGAGCATTTGTTATGAAGGTCAGTGGTATGGATAACACACTTGCACTGTGGGATTAATGTGGGCTGCTTTTACCAAAATTATTGACCAAATAAAGTTATAGTTATAAAAGTGTCACTTGTGAAGCTTGTGATCATCTGGCTTTTTACTACCTCTTTTTGCTCTCCAAGAGTAGCTTTCATGCCAAGACCCAAACAAACAAATCAGCAAGTGTCAACGTCAAAAGGAGAGCAGGCATTGGAAATGATCCCTGTGAGTCTGTATCCTCTCAAAAACAGCTATTATAATTACTGGATGACTTGTACTATTCAAGAGTTAAGGAATGCTTGCTCAGTTGTGTGATTTTCAGAAAGAGTTAATGATTTGTTCTGTTCACTTTTCCATGACGTTACATGCAAATATATTCAGTCAAAGATATGCTGATTGAAATACAGACTAATGCTGCGATAGCCGGCGTTTAACCCTACAGGTGGAGGTCATTTTTAGTGAAGTTTTAGGAAGAATATCTAAGTCTGTGTAACAATGATAACCGCTTTGTAAACTTCAATTGCTACATTTCACTGAACTGCCAACTAAGTAAGCTCTCGCTATTATATGTTCTATCTATCTATGATCACTCTCTAAAAAAACGAAATAAAACTGACTAAAAAGTCTAAAAATAGACTTCAGAATAAAACAATAACCAAAGAAGTAACTGCTCCTGTTCATTTTTTATCACTGCTGGTGATCAAAACCAATTAGAAACCAATTAGAAAGAATGTAGTGTGTGTGCATGTACTGAGGATGATTAAGATTTTATATGCTCCTCCTGTGCAGTGAGAGTGAGTAATAGAAGCCAGGGCAGAGTAAATGGCTTCAATATGTGAACATTATTTATCCCCACACTGGCTGCTGGCTACCTGTTAGCCGTTTCTAGATAGACTTGCTGAGAGATTCAACTGGAACACACACACACACACACACACACACACGCGCACGCACACACACACACACACACACACAGACACACACACACACAAAGCACACACAAAGCACACACCAGCACACACACACACAGGCAGCTTGGCAGCCTGCCAAACTCTTACATAATCCATCCTTCCACCCTTTACTGTGGCCACTCTAATACGGTGCTGTGCTGCACAGCGCATAGGGGCAAAGGGAAGAAAGAAGCACACACAAACACATGCACACAGACACACACACACACACACACACACACATCATCAAGGATTTAGCAAGCACAGATTAAAAGTGCGGGTCAACATCCACAGCTAAGACAAAATTGTTTAAACATCATTATCAATCTCCTTAAATCACCAACACAAAAGACAAAGTCACCTGTTTTATGCTCTGCCAAACACACCCACACACACATACACACTATCATAGACGTTCAAAAAAATGGATATGTGTGCCAGCAAACCCACGGGAAAGGCTGATCACCATCCGATCATTGTCCCTCTACTTCCCTCCCAGTACTGCCTTAAACTGTGGCCTTGACTGTTTCTAAACACATCCCAGCTGACATGTAAATCTCTATTATGTGATTATGAAATTAAAATAGAAGACAACATTTTAGTTAGTTAGTTAATGAGGCTGATTATTTTACAAGCTTAGCATATGCTCACACATACAGTGACAACAAATGTGCAGTAAAATCCGAATATGTGATCAAAATGATCACAAGTCTGAACATTGAACACTGTTTGTTTGTGGACGGTGCCCTCTGCTGGTAAACACACAGACTTACAGTTTGGTAAAAGTGGCTGATGGATAATACAATACAGAGCGTATTGATTCAATGAATCCTGTACCTTCGGGAAGGAGTGCAGGTGAAACGGCTCCAGCGGTTTGCGTGGAAACTCCTGGCTACGATGTAGAGGAGGAGGAGCCGCTGAGGGTGAATCGCTCACACTCGACTGACTGTCTGACTGGCTGTCGGCCCCGTTACTCTCCTTCCTGTTTGTCTTCTCAACCTTGATATATTGAGGCAAATATGGAGACTGTATTATCTTGGTTCAGTTTTGGTGAATTTGACTATTTTTCTTTTCTTCTCATTTTTGTGTGTGCACAGTTACTGCTCCACTCAAACTTTAGAAACTTCTCTAACACTGTATACACTATCCTGACTTTAACAGTTCTTTTTACGATGTACTGGAAAGTGTTACATAAACACCAGTTACACTAAGCAATAGCGTTCTTAGTTATTTCCTTGTGAAGCCTCTTCCTACCACTCAACCACAGTGGATCATATCAATCATAGCCCACTATCTCTTCTTCAAAATGATCGCACCATAGAAACCTTCATGACATGAGAGATAAACACTACTGGTCACCCCAGCAGCCGCAGTAAATAGTAAATTTCATCAGATCAAGTCACGCAACTGTCATCACCCCATATTATACAGATGTATTAGCACGCGTTAGTTGGAAACATTGTTGCAGTGTACAGCTCTATGATATACATATCAACATTTCCATTTATATTCCTATGTATATTTTACCTTTCTGAACTTCCGTATTGAAGCATACTCAGCCACAGTTGGATCTTGGATGGCCAGAGAGTTGACAGAAGACAGATGGGACCTGTTGACCCCACTTGCACTCGCATTACCTCTTCCTGTCATTGGTCCGTTAATGGCGCCATTCCCTCTTCCATTCCCTCTAGCAACCTGTGAGAAAACCCCCCCCACAAAAACACAGACCACTTTCTGTATTACTAGGGATGTCAGGTATAAACTAATTACAAATCTAAAAATAAATTATCTGACGCACCATAAACAAGCCACAAAGCCACAATGTCTAACTGCAAAGCTGCAGCTACAGCACTTGAGACACTATGTATGTGCACATAGCTGATGATGCATGCCGTCTCCAGGCAAACAATAATCGTTAATGATTGCTTGCTACTATACCTTTGCCTGCAGCTAAGTTTTAAGCATACTTTTTTCGTATGTCTGCACCTGAAGGTCTAAAAAGCTGCTGCTATTACAAGTTTGTGTGGGTCTCATTTAGTAGCAACAGCATAGTTCCACCTGTAGACAGAGAACAAAACTCTCTACATTTGTATATGAGTCATTTTACTTATCCCCTTGTGTACTGTGAGCTGCTGTAACAAGTGAATTTGCCTAGTGTGGGATCAATACAGTCTATTTTATCTCTTATTTTATGTGAATCACTGGATGAGTGAGTGAGTAGCAAGCCAGTCCCAGAGGATGCTTCACATTCAGATCATAAAGCATGTTTACAGTTTTGGATCTGTATTTATGTACGTACATTTCCATTCCCACTGCGGGCTCCATTGGCCTGAGCTGAAGGGCTTTGGGCAGCTCTAGTCATAGCCGGCGTGTTCGTTGACATGGATGGTGAGGCAGAAGGTACCTTGGGGCCTGTGTCACCTTCCCGGACGCCTACGCTTTCATAGAGGCCGTCATCCAGGCAATGGGTTGGGGTGGGGTTGTTCCGTATACCCACCTCAGTGTAGGTGTGGTCTCTAGCCTCTCCTCCTCCACCTCCTCCTCCCCCTTCTCCTCCTGCTTCACCTCCTCCCCCCTGACCAGATCCTTGGGGACTGGTAGGGATCTGAGGAAGCTGGCGCCCATGAGAGGGTCTCAGGTCTGTCTGGGAGCGCCGACTGTGGAGGAGCAGGAGGTCCATACTGGCTGGACGGCTCTTACTAACAGCTGCACAGAGAGGAGGAGGAGGAGGAGGAGGAGGAGGAGGAGAAAGAAATTAGTGGAGAAGACAGGACTGAAATAGTAACAGCTCAGGGTTCTACATCATATAACATACAAACTGTCACTCATCACTTACAGTTTCCATTGCAGGGAAAGCGGTTGATCTCATGTAGCCTGGTGTCAGATTTGCTCATGGAGTTCAGTTTTGGATGTCGTAGGGTGCCCTGCTGTCACAAACATTTGGGCAGATTAATGCAGGCATAAAATATGCAAACACATGTATGTGCAAGCAGTTATTCAGGGAGAAAGGGTACACAGAAAAGAGCAGAAGGAGATGAAGACAGAAGGGAGAGAGGGCGTCAAATGAAAGCATGTCTCACCATATTTACAGATGTCCCTTTCTCTCCAGCTGGGGGGTGCTTGCTCTTGCTTTTTCTGACACAACATCAAAGTGAGGAAGGTCGACGGGAGCCAGTGGACAGAGAGAGAGAGAGAACATACAGACACTCAGAGCAGATAGATATTATCAGCATCCAAACCCTGGTTAGGGCATAAAAGTCCTTGGTTAATAATAAGAGCCCAGTTGAACACTGAGTGGAGCGTGACTCAGGTTTTTTTGCCAAAGCGGACGATGTCCTTGACTGAGAAAGTTTCTTTTTTTCACGATAAGAACAAGCAAACTCACAATTATTATTTTGTAGTTGCCTTCATTCTGATTCCCAGTGCTATTTTACCTCCTCTGGTATATGTCTTGTGCAACAAATGTATCTGGTTAACTCTTACATAGATCCCCGGGGTGTTTGTAGCTATAGGAAACTGTTGATATGGTGAGAGAGTGACGAAATGAAGTAAGAAGACAACAGCTCCTAGGTGCAGGTGTGAATGTGCAAACTGTTCCACCCCCACCCCTTTTTGTCTCACATTGGAGGTTGAGGATCTGCCTCTCGTATCATGTGAGATCTTTCTGCTGCGCTGCAAAACACACTGTAGCAAAAAATAGCATTTCTGGTTTTGCAAACAGGTGCAGGAATCCAACACATATCATCTAATTATAGAAGTTGCTTGAGATATAACACTACATAAAAAAAACTACCACGGTCAGTTGTGCGAGATCCGTGTTACTGGAGCTGGCTATTCTCTCCTCCAGTGAGCTGGAACTCAATCCTATTCGGGCAAACATATGGCCATCATACCCCAAGGGGACCATGAGAGGGCGAAGAGAGCCCCCCTTGGAGATGTTCATAATAACATGGCACAGGAGGGGGCTTAAGGTAAAAATGTCATGAAGGCATAGACAGAATGTTATCAGTTATTTTGCAACTTTTAGATCTTGTAAGATATCTAGTGTAATCCTTCTAAAAGAACCAGTGCATTTTAAAAATCAATAGTAAGAAATCAATAGTAGTAGGTCTCTCTTCCAGGATCTATGGTATCTGTGCATGACAAGTGAATTTGAGTTGGTGAACTACTGAACACTCGGCCCCCATCATCCAGTTTGGGGCGTATATTTTATTCTTTAGATCTCAACAATAGTGTGATTTTACTTCCATGACATGAACAGGTTTGACATTTCTCTACATCCTTATATGTGTATCCCATGGCAACAAAGCCACAGTGAAGCCTCTGATTGGTCCCAGAGGGTTCTGACAAAAAAAAAAAAGAAAAAAAAACCATAGGCTGTTCCACTGGTCTTGCCTGACTCAGTGTCTGATCCTCTTTAAACCGCAGGGTGCTCCATTGCTTTTGTCTGCAGAAGACCCTGCTTAAGAGGGGTGATGTGAGGCTGCTCTGACTCTGGCCTGTCTCCTCAGTGTCCTGTAAACATCATTTCATCTGATCTGACACTCGCAACCATTAACATTCATTACTGCCACTCTGCTCAGAGCAGGGGATAAAAGAGACGGAGAGGACGGGTGGAGGGAGGAGAATGGAGGGAGGAGAAGAGTTCAGAAGAAGTAGGGACACATAAAAGAAGGGCGTGGATGATGAGAATGATCCGGGCTGGCACAGAAAGCTGGCAGCAGAGACGATGAAACTCTGGCTGGTTTCTTTTTGTATTTCGATTCACCCGCCGCCTACTTTCTTCAACTTTTGTCATATTTCAAGTCACATGACAGTCCTCTTACCTTTGGCAGCCAACGCATACAAGGACAATGAGGATGGTGACCACAAAGGCAGATGCTGCTGCGATGGCTCCCAAGAGCAGCAAGTTTTGGTAGGGTGGGTCATCGACATTTGCCCCGTGGCTTTCCATGACACCCAGTCCCTCTCGCTTCTTCACTCACTTCCACTCGAGCTCACACTCTGGCACACAGACCGTCTGCTCAGGAAAACCTACGGAGATATGAGCGGTTGAAGAAAGAAAAGGAGAAGATACAACACATGAGTGACATGAGAGATAAGAACAAACTGAAGAAATGCTGCAGAGAGCAAAGTGAAGAATGGTTTGTGTGTGTGTGTATGTGTGCTTGGTGTGCCGCTGGCTTTTTGTCACTGTCTCTTTCTGACATATCAGTTTCTATTTTTGACTCACTGGGAGAATAATGCACATAAAATAGAACACCTTAAAAGCCAGCCAGTATGAGAATGCCGAAAAAAGGTTTCATCACACTCTTTTTGTTGTTAAAAAAAGATCACAGTGATACCGTAACATTCATTTGACTAGCCAGAGAGATTCTAGCATTTAACAGGAAAAACCAACTGAACTCCCCAGAGTAGTGTCTCACTGACGCGTCCACTGCTGCTACACTTCATTTCCTGGCAGAGCGGTTTCTTTTTTCTCTAATCAACAGTGACTCAAACACTCAAAACAATATTTTCAGTTTTTTTAAACAGCAATACATATTGTAGTGAGTGCTGTACTACAAACAAGGTGACATCTCTTATACTGCAACTTTTACCTCTCTGACACGACACACAAGGGCAAATAAACCCACCACAACCACTCACTCCAAGCTCCACAAACACACACACACACACACACACACACACACACACACACACAATTCATGTCAGACAAAATGATCTCTGAGGGGATTTGCAAACATTTCAGGCAGGAAAATATTGTACTTTTTACTTCACTGGATTTATATGACAGCTGATATACAGTATGTATATCAATGTGCTTAGAGAATACGATCTGTTGTTAGAGCTGCCTTTCTGAAAGTGAGATAAGGAGTCCTGGGGAAATAGCTAGCCTGGCTCTATCCAAAGAAAAAAAAAAAAAACCTAAAAAGATCTGGAACATGTCTTATTTACACAATATTCTTTTTTTTATTTATGCATCCATGACTAGAAATATAATATAACAATTTGTTATCACCTTCTTTTGTTAGAATCTTCTCATGTCGCTATATATATATATATACACACACACACACACACATGACACCAATGAAAACATACTTAATATTATATTCCATTTCTACCATATTATGTCAATAGATCACCCTAAATCTTACACAACGGACTTTTAAGAAACATCTTAACTAATGGAAACATAACTTGGTGATGTGAAAATCATTTGCTAGGAAACATCTGTAGCACTGTCTTATGAAAGGAAACAGAAAGTCATACATGCATACATGGAGTAATGTGAGTTTCAGAGTTAGTATACACGTGGTTTAGGATTGACGGTAAAATTCCTATTATGCTAGTTTTATCAAGGCTATTTGGTCAGTTAAGCTACTGGTGTAACACTTTGTGAATTGAGGTGCTGAATTTGTGAAATGCAAAAATCTTCCTAGTTCACATCCTTGGTAAACAGCATCTTGACCACAGTCCACGTAACCTTCAATCTAAATCTGACATATATTTATTTCAGTTAGCTGGAGTTACACCTGGCATCCACTGGGTGTAAACACTTGGAAACAACTAACCTCTACATAAGAACTAGTTTGTTTGGTGTGACCTGTTTTTATTTAGTGATACGCCATTATGCATGCACACACACACACACACACACACACACACACACACACACAGTAAACATCTACGCTAAAAGTAGGCTAAGTTTGGGCTTGGTGCTCCTGAAGTAGAGACTCCAATATGTCATGTTGAACACAGAATATATTTAGTTTGAGTTGTACTGAGGTATATTCAGTCTCTGACTTATCAGCATGAGACATTAGGAACAGTTGTCAATACCTGCACACATGCCTAACACTACACCACCACGCCACCACATTCCTTTAGGAAAAGAGACAATGGCAGCAATGTGTTTCAAGTATTAGATTATAGAGAAAGCTGAACATCAGGGATCCAAATCACAAAGCAAGCAGTGAGCAGAAGGAGGTCATGGCAGGCTACTGTATATATTGTGAGTGTGAGTGAGCAAGAGATTGTGGAATATACCACCACAGGATCTGGCTCTGGCTTTCTGTTTCTTGGAGATAAAACTGCATCTTTTTTTCCCCATGTCCTCTTTTCTTGGTGCCTCTCCCCCTCTCTCTTCCACCAGATCTCCTCTCCTCCTCTCTCTCTCTCTCTCTCTCTCTGTCTGTCTGCCTGACCCTGCAATATGTGAGGCGATGCACAGCGAATGAATTAGCAGAGCACGGGCCTCAGACAGCCCTTTATGGAATAGACAGACAGGCAGGCAGGCAGGCAGGCAGGCAGGCAGACAGTACAAAACCGTGGAGAGCGGGAGAGAGTGAATGAAAGGGAATGGTAAGACAGAGGTGATGAGACAAAGGAGCAAATGAGTGGGATGAAAGGACAGACAGGTGGGAGACGGAAGACAGAGAAAGAGGGGAGCACAGTTAAAAATGCAAAGGAGGAACAGGGAGGGGAGGGTGTGATAAACAGTGGGGGAGGGAAGAGAGAAAAGAGAGTGATGAGACGAAGGAGATGACAGTGAGAGAAATAGCAGGGAAGCCTGGGAGAATGTGCAATGAGCGCGGGGAGGAGAGGCAGAGAAAGAGAGAGAGGGGGGGGAAAAAAGAGGAGGAGGCGATAAGAAGGAGGTCATCAGCGGTCTGTTTCTGCCTGCATTTTGTCAGATCCCCTTCTGAAATATTCAGAGAAGAAACACATACAAAGGGTGCGTTTCTGAACCACCAGGGAACGCAATGCAGGATGGGAGCACATGTCTAGCAGCATACTTAACAGTATGTGAAGCTCACAAGTGGGGAACAAGACTCTGGAGGAGGAGAGGCAGTTTTTGTACGACGCTACAACGCCCCTGCAGCACGCTCGACGATGACACACAGTTAGGTTGCAGGAATCTTTATTCCAGCATCTGTCTTCATTTCAGAATATAATGAGTAAACTGATGACAGTGATAATAACAGCATATTGAGAATGATGACGATAGTGGTGATAGCCCTATCGATGCCTGCTGCCCGTGGGTTATTATAATAAAGATGACGGTGACGATGATGATGAAGGGTGCAGCTACTAATACCGATGGTAATGATGGTGATAATGAGGTCAAACCGAGAGCTGTGAAGACGCGTTGAGGGGCGGATGCAAGCAGCAGAACTGGCAGAGCAGCAAGCAGGATGCAGCAGTGCAGCGCAACCACAGGGTGGAAGGTTTCCTCTGTGTCTCTGAGATCACACACACATATGCACACACGCACACAGCACAGAACAAAACACACACACACACACACACCAGCATAAAATGCTAGATCGTTCTGCTGCAAAACTAACTACGATGTTTGGATTACACAATCACTTTGCAATGAAAAGTCAAACCAACGTACTGCTTAACCCTCTGATGTACACACTGGGGTACAACAGCTTCTTTTTAATGCAGCGTCTACTCAACAAAAGATAACTGTAGTTTCTACTCTTAGTTGTACTTAAAAATTGATCGGTGAAAAGAAAATCAGCTACATTCTGTGTGCCTTAAAGACAGTTTAGAGACAACCAAAGATTCATATCCTTAATCTTTCCGTTTTCATCTTAAACAGACCACATTTCCTTTGAATTTTTTGAAACGGTTTCTTTAGGGAGTGTATCTGTTGTTCCCAATTCTGTCAGATCTCATCACATGTTGGTTAAACCCCCCAAAAATGGGTTATATTTCTCCAGTAACATGATTCAACAGACCCAAAAATGGGTTATATTTCTCCAGTAACATGATTCAACAGACCCTAAAAAAACAACATAATGCTGGTTTTCTTGTGCAAATAAATGCACATTCAATGTTTTTAACGTGTTATCTGTTTAATCAGATATTGAAATGAGTAATTTATGACCAAGAGGCTGTTTTATGCACAATGCATTTTTGGCTATGAAAATATCTTACTGTGCTCTCTTGGATTGCAACACTTCTTCAAAAGTGGGACATTTTTCTGAGGTTTAAAAATAAGCGTAACCTGATTTCAGTTACATTTCAGGGATGACATTTACATTTATAGTAACATTTTCCGAATTACATCATGAGTTCTTATAAATTGTTAATGCCTTCTGTAGACAAGAGCTGTTGGTTCGGCTTTCTGTGCGGAATAGGTTTTACTGAAAGAGCAAAAGAAGTGACTTCAGTAACAACAGAGCCAAATGCTGTACAAAGCAAACTGGGTAGCTTTTGGGAGGCTAAGCATATATATTAAGGTTAACCTCAGCATTTCTTAGGTGATTCCCTTAAGTCATCTAAAATTAAAGAAATCTGTGCAGCTGCTGTTCTCATTCTTTAAACAATGATAATCTGCAACCACAGCTGATGTCTGATGTCTGATAGACAAGCTGCAAGAAGAGAATAATCAGAATATCAAATGTATGGCTGTTTCCACATTGAAGCACATAGAAGCAAACAAACGATGGTAAATCAGGAGATTGCAAAATACTGTATTTTAATTTAATCAGCATTGTTATCAACTAATTTGAACGATTTAACATCATGTGATTTGTCGTCAGTACAGATGGAGAAAGCGGAAAGAGCTTTGTGAACCATACATGAATACGGAAGGATGGGAATGTAGAGTATACCTGAAAGAAAAATGATATTTCCTTTTATTTGTACTATTCCATATTGGTGCAAGATGAGTGGATGGGTGTGTGTGTGGTTGAGAATGTGTGTCTGTGTGATGGACATATCAGTGGCAGCCTCAAACTGTTGTATTGTTACTCTTTGTCTCTCTTGATGGGATGTTATATCATGAGAAAATTACATATTGTAAAAGAAATAACTACATGTCAACTTTGTGAAAGTTAATCAGAATTAGGCAGAAAATAGTACTGTAAAGAGATTCCCTTAAAATAATATGACACATGCAGATATAGGCCTACATCAAACCGTAAACATATATAGTACTACTGGCATTATTCATGATCATAAAATGTTTAGTCCCTCCCAGTCTGAGACCAACATGTGAGGTAGAGAAACTCAACAACTTAGGTTAAAACACAAGACCATTATGACTTCAGTTTCTCAATTATATCATTACTCCCCGTGTCCATTGTGAATAAACATCTGCCTGTGTGCTTAGAAATCATAGGAAACAAGATTCTCCTTATGACTCCAGAACATGCCTGAGAAAATGTTTTTAGGTTTTTTTCAGTATCACAGTAATCCAGTGACAGCTGACTGTACATCCATGGGTACACTGCAAACAGAAACTGCTAATAGATCATTTTGCATGCTTTTATCAACATTATATTTCCTGTTTAGATCCTCCAAATCCCCCAAATACTATAATGGGAACTGTAGTCTCAAAATTTAAGTGAGTGACAAATCCATTAATATCAATATAAATTGTTCATGTTGCACTGCTACATGCTGTCTACATGCTTAGGTTTGAGATCATTTAAAAAGTGTCACTTTTACATAGTTTGTCCAGTTAGCTTAACTGGTGGAGCATGTGAGTCCTTAGCGGCTTGGGTTTGATACCAACCTGGTGTATGATGGAGACAAAAAAGCCCCCAAAAAATGTATTTATAAAAACTCTACAAATAAAATAAATGGCATTATCTGCCATTGATCGGTTTTGGAAAAAAAGTCTACATCACTACAAACACTTATCATCACAACATGAGTTGATTGACCGCATTTTGTTTCACATCGGCTCCGCACACTGTTGGTGGCAAGCAATTCCCCAAACGTTTGCTGCAGCTCGTTCTAAATTTTTAATGACATCATATGCAGTGTTATCGCTGAAAAATATTTTGACTGCGGTAGCCATTCATTTTGGTCCCTGTATCTATCTCTATCTGCAATTTCTGGCACCAACTCAACACAGTGGAGTTAAATGGAATTACATGTTGTGTGCTCAAAAACATTCGACAATTTACAAAGAAATCTTCAACTTATTTCTGTCTGCACCACAAACCCTTTTCATCAGGCTAGGGGCAGAATTTTTAGATGGGTATCTCAAAGCCGCAGCACGCAAAGTGGAAATATCTACATCATGGCTACATTGTACTTCTCAGTAAACAGTAATTTTATCCTGTTCCTCTGTATTATATTTACAGTATTTCAGTGTTTTGCTTGGATTTCCAGAGAAGTACGTTTCTCACCTCTCGTATAGTCACATCACATAACAAACATACACATGACACCACACCAGTTAATTTTTTCCACAGCACATAGAGGGGAAGAAAGAGTGAATTCAGTAAAACCCATATCACATGTGCGACAGACAACAGTGGAATTACACTTACTCAGGTACTGTGCTTGACAGAAAATGAGCATATATTTTGATACATCATTTATTCATTATCATTTTTTTGTTCATGCAACATTTCATGGTTCTGACTTCACAAATATGAGTTCTTTATATGAGTATATAGCTGAGCTGAGTAGCCAAGTTTCAGAATTTTTATACAATTAATCAGCAGATTCATCCATAATAACAATAATTAGTCTTAGTCCTAAACAAAATTGTTAAAAAACAATCTCCGCCTCAAACAACTAAACCAGTAAAATCATTTTATATTAATGCAAGAGTAATAATAGAGTAATAATGACAGGGGCACTGTTTCTGCATTGGGTACTGATTATATTTACATACTTTCACTCAAGTATATTCCCCTGAAAATAAAGATTGTTTTGTTTTTGTTACCTTCAAAGGAGCAGGTCCTCCATCATGAGCCACTACCATGCTTTTACAGTAGCCTTGAATGGACAATCCTAAGGAACCTCTCAACTGGATCTTTTGGGCATTCTTTTGAGTTCAGTTTCTCTCACGCGCTTTGAAAGATGGCGATGAGGCGAGGGTTATTCAGTTGGTTGCATTCTGCAATTTCGCTGCTAGACACCACTAACTCCTACCACACTGGACCTTTAAGTAAAGCAGCCAAATACTTACTCTGAATATTTATACTCCCACCACAGTCGACAGATACGATACACACCACAGCTAGCTCTACATATGTACACCTTTCCACTGTTGAAATGACTCGTATGACCTTGTGCGCCTCCTCACCTATGAACAGAAAACTTCAATTCATCCCCACACTTAGTTTAGCATTGCCACGTGTATCTCCCACCCTAAGCTGTCTGCGCTTATCACATAAAGACTCTCCAAAAAGCCTCTTTTCCATCTCCACATTGGATTGACAAAGCCAGCATCCATGCAATTTTCCTAATTGTAGGCAGAGATTCACAAGACCGATATGTTCCCATCATATTCGTGAGCGTAGCTTTCAGTCTCTGTCATCACATTAGGACAAATCCAACTAAGTGATTATTATCGAGGGCAACCCCAGAGATATGAGGATTGGCGCACATGAGTGTGTGTGAAGTGATTTATGAGTGTGAAACATAACTCTTGTTCAATATGTGAAACTAACTAAGCACATGCCATTTCACGGGCTTTACACAACCAAGACATCGGTTACAGACTAACAATCCTCATCAAGCAGTATGACATATTTTCAATTATCACCTCATCAGCACCGACCTGTAACTGGATATCAACCTCTAAAACAGCCTTTCCTCTGTGTGCCACACCTCCAAATCTATCACACTATCTGAACACCAGGCATCAATGCACATGTAATCTGTGATGGACAGAAATAAATGGTGATGATAGAAAGAAAAAGTGGAGCGTTGAGGATGACCTGTCCTCCAAACATCGCGAGTCAAGTTCATCAGAGGCCTGGACTACAGCACATTACATCTGAAGGGAGACGAAAAAATCACATCATGTCCATGGAAATCTCTGGCCCTGCAGGAAACCACTGCACTGTGCATAACAACATGGAGTGATGGGGGAGACAGAGAAGAAAAGGGGGAGAGAGGGGGAGGCAGTAAAGGGAGGAGGAGGAGGAGGAGGAGGTTACAGCTTAACCCTCTGACATTTTTGCTATCAGCTGCAATGCCTATCTCTAAGCCTCACACACCCACCCACTGAGGGCTAAGACCTTGTGCCGGCACTTGGAAATTCAGTTTTCAATTTAGTGAGTTTCCCAAAGTGACCTGTTACAAGCAGTCACATAACACATCCAGTGAGCATTAACCTGCTGAGCTATTTGTCCTGGACTAACATTCTAATCTCATAAGCAAATATGATTTGGAGTCAGCTCAAAGCTTTTGGCAACATCTCACTCATCTTCTCTTAATGAGTGAGAGTATTAAGTGACAACAAACAACAACAAACTCTAAACAAATATGTCAAACGTGATCATCTGTGATATTCTATATTATCTTACTGCCAATAAATCCCAAGAAAAGTCCAAAGCCTGACACAGCATTTTCCTGGTCCTCTGTTGTCTGAAAATAAGGTGACATGTTGCTTCATTAACATGAACGTGGACTGTAGTTTATTTTGAGTCAGTTCCGCTTACGGCATCCTGCTGCTGTTAATACTCATAGAGATCACCAAATGTGTATTAATCTTTGTTGAAAATAGTCCACAACAAATGTTCTATTTACTCCCGTTTGGGTAATGTTTGCTAAAACCTGCAGAAGCCCAACTGTTTTCAGAAATTACGGATTACATGAGACTGCTGTGTTTTTTCTTATAAAAATGCAAATCTCAATTAAGGATCTTGTTTTTGTTTTTTTATATTTGATTAAGAGTAACAATGGGCCAACTTTCACTACATCATCAAGAAGTATTATGTAATTTTTATATAAATAAATTATAAACAGTATATTATATATGACTACACTTAGACCTGCGATGTTTGCTTGTGATGCTATTTTGCAGATGCAAAGGCTCCTGTTGTTTGTCTGCCAAATCTATAACTGGAATGACGATGGGAAGGGGAAAAAAATGTATCTAATCTTAAATTGTTAAATACATACACATTTGTTAAATCCACTCTCTCCTACTCTCAGCAGAGGACAGTTGGCAGCTTCACTCTGGTTGCTGTTGGGTACAGTACACACAGGGTTTTATCTGTTTCGCACCCGATCGTGTGCGTAAGATCTCCTCAAATGGCAACCCTTGTGTTGTTTTATTTTTAGAGTAACACAGGATTTTGACATTTCACTTGTTTGCCTCATCCTGTGTCGCATGGCGAAATCTTTTCCACCACAAAAACAACAAAGAAAATCCCAAAGGTTGCCTCGACGGATTTCTTTTGTTTCTCTTTGGGGGTGGATGTGTGTTTGTGTTTAACTGCTGAGCGCAGGATGTGTAAAACAAAATAACATCATCCCTAAATGGGAGCTAAAGTGTGATAAATAAAACTGTTTAGCTTACATGCCCTGAAACCCAATCCTGAATAGGAGCATTTACTCTTGGTGTGTATGTAAATTTAAAACCTGAGGGGGAAGTGAGTGCGAGAGTTTCCCATGTGTAAAGAGGCAGCACGGGTCAAGCTAATAAAAAATAGGAGAAATAGACTAGATACAGTTTGTTCTATCGCTGCTTTCCGAGTGCACAGAGGACAGTTCCAGTGAGAGACTTCATAAGCCGCGAATACAGTTTAGTGCTGATCCTACAGACTCAGGCAAGGCAAGACCCCATTTTCCTCTCACTTGACTCGACTTAATTAACCAGAATGAGTCAGAAGCAACATTCAGGATTTAAGATTTATCCTTATGGGATTGGGGATCTCTCCCTCCCTCTTTACCGCTCTCTCTCTCTCTCTCTCTTCCACATCTCTCTGTTTATGGCTGACTTCAGTGCTAACTTCCTGCTCATTACTTTAATGATGGTGCTACTGTGAGCTGATGCTCACGAGTGCAGTTTGCTTTTTAACGCTGCATTTTGGGAATAGGAAAAAGACACACACACACACACGTACACATGCATGCATACAGCGACAGAGAATCAAATGAAATCAAAAATACATTATGCATGTGTGTCGTAGCGAAAAACAACCAGCAGCCATTGTTGAATAACTTCCAAAATCCAAGAATCATCTCACAGCATGTATCAGTCGTAAGCTGCATGGCTCCCACAGTGCTCTGTGACCATGCATGCACACATTTACTAAAAATGAGAGTTAATGTCAGAGCAAAAAGTAAATGGGAAGCTGAGTAAAGAGCGACAAACAATTTTTTTCCTCCTCTGAAGTATCAGCCTAACTCCCTACGTAACTGTAACACAGAGAAAGAGTCTGACAGACAGATATATCCAACCCCAGCTCTCTGCTTTTGCTTTAGATGCATTATTCATCTGTGTGCCAATTTGGAGGAACCCTCCCAATCCCCCAGCTAGCACCAAAAAGAGAGAGAGAGAGGGAGAGAGACAGGCAGACTAGAAAGAAAGAAGTCACAGAACGTCAGAAAAAGAGAAAAAGAGAGAGGAGAGGGAGAGGAAAACACCAGAACAAAAGGATGAGTGAGACAGTAGCAGAAAAAGCAGGAGCAGGAACGGCTCAATCTCTCAGCTGCAATGTAGTGAAACATCCAAACAGGATTTCAAATGATCCAGGGAGACTTCTCCCTATATGTTTTGATATTTCCAGCTCTGCCCGACTTGTCTGCGCAGAGCAGATTAATGCCGATTTCCACACTAAAGACTCTTAACCCTGTCAGAAACACAGTGGGAGCAAAGACCATAGGCGTGGAACTCACTTCTTTTAGCCTGAAACTGTGCGCTGTTGCTAAATCTCACTCACACATGTTGCAGTGTAAATGTCAGTGCTGTCAGACATATGCAAACACTTTCATAACTGCATGATGAATCCGGGAAATTCTGGTTTATAGCACGCTCTGTCATCATCTCTTACTGGTATCTCAAGTGTCGAGATAATGTCAGCATAACTCCCAGTACAACCGCATGCACACTGCTGAGGCTGTCCATCCTGGGACGGCCTGCCCCAAATTTAACCCCACACTTTCAGCCTACGTCTCATCCTCGCCTTCTTCCCAGGTTTGTTACCTATTATGGCAGCAGCCTGTCACACGTGCGAACCAGATCCTCTTTAACATCACAGCATAGCAGAGGATAAAGTGGTCACTCACAGCAGCACCTCCTCACCATGATGGATGTGTGTGTGTGTGTATGAGGGGGGGAGGAAGGGGAGTGGGGTGGGTAAGTGTGTGGGCTGGATCAGTAGGATTGCTGTTTAATCTGCCGCCGTCTCCCCATAACGGAGCTCTGAGCTTTTTAGACCTGACAGCTGGTTGTGTCTACATCCACGTTACTGCACTACACAGAGGACTAGACGGCTACTTTTGGCTGTAGACACCCACTAACCTCCCTATAACCTCGCTTTACACTAACACTGAGCAATAACATCTGGTACCATATCTGACATTGAGTTCATTATTTGACGCAGCCTCGCTATGACGTGATCCTTTTTACTGTAGTGTTATGAAATAGAATTTAACGAATGATGCTGCTGCGAAGGGCGTTGGCTTGCGCTCCTCTGCCGTAGGATCTGTCAAACTGTGGCGCTCCGCTCTGAGCATTCGCCTGTCAGATTTGGCCTTATTTGTCAGTTTGCTGTGATTCTGCTCCCCTCAGCTTTGTCGTGTCACCGTTTGAATTGCTTCAGAATGCTCCCGGGAGTCGCTCACATGGAGAGTATATGTCAGACCTTGGAGCTGATTTACATCAGGTCAGTCTTTACGGAGACAGAAGCATTGCTTAGGCTCTACGAATAACACTAGTTAGGAGGTTTTAAGCGGCTATAATAATCTCCTGAGGTGCTGTCATCCCAATCAAATGGGCTTGTAAAAACAGGCCTTTTGCACATTTGCAGAAAATATGTCAATATGCACTAAAGAAGAGCATGTTAACATACTGTAAACAAAACAGCTGCACTGACTTCGACTCTGTGCACCTACAAAACTTAATTATATGTATAAATGGAAATGGACAAAACGCTGCTATTACACTGGCAAAAAATGCATTATAAGCTTCACAAGGGTACGATATATTACAGGCCTATTGTGTTGAGATTGTACAGCTGTACCTAATAAACAAGCTCAATATATTATATATGACATGTTTTCCATGCTTCAGGCTGTGTGCACAGTTATTTGTGATCAAAAAGCAATATATTCCTGTTGCTCAAGGTGGACATAAAAACATCTCAGAGTCACATGCTCCCACAAATCATTTATGTCAGCCCACAGGGATCAAAATCACAAGTCAACTGAATGGAAAAATGTGACAGGGTGACAGGGGGAGACAGTTTGTGCCCACACTTAACTCGGAAATAGTTCTTTTTTTTCTGTTTCCGAGGGTACTTTTGGCATCACGGCCCTTGTTAAGTTTTCAGTTTGCGTTTTAGACCCACAAACGCGAGGCGCTATCTCATGACCTCAGGATTACACCTCCTCTTAAACGTTTGCATCAAACAAAAAACACAGACGTCAGACGAGCATGTGTGCAAACAGAAACAGACACACATAACACGTGTAGACCCACATGGAAACGGCACTTCCCAGGTCTCGGGTGGCGAGTGATGTTTTCACACTTGTGTAGGGAGATTGCTATTTCTGCACGGAGCCAGATAACTCAATTATTCATCACGGATGCTGGTGCACTCACTTTACCTCTATAAAGAGGGGTTGGGTGGTCGGGTGTGTCTCGTTTCAGAGTGATCCACATGTGCATGTATATATGTATGCATCTGCGCGTGTGCCAGGAGACCTCTGAGAGGCGATGAACTGCTGACATGCCACACCACGCAGTCTGAGGGGGAAGAGGCAAGAGGGGGAGAGAAAAAGGAGCTGTCATAAACACGGCAGTCAAAGAGATATGAAGCAGGAGCTGAGGATCAAAGAGGAGAAGGAGAAGAGGGAAGGAATTAGTTTCCTTATCTTCTCTCTAAGCCAACTGTGCACCTTCCTCACTTGCTCAATAAATGGATACTAAGAAAAAGTATTTTTGAATTACCAGCTAAACTGAAACTCGACGTTCAGCCAAGGGGACTTTTTAAGCACGTGTCTAGTCTCGACTGTGGTCTGAAATTAAAGTATAAGATTTCGAGTCAGTCATCGACGCCGCTTACTTGTTATTTTTCTCACATGCATGTCACACATTGATTTTTTCATTACCTGTTTGTCATTGTTTCAGCTATAAGTACAAAAAGACCAGAAATAAAGGACAGAGAGAGAAAAGAGACACAATACCTGAATGAGGTGGTGACTTGGGATGCATTATACCACAGATGATGGGTTTGTGGGTAGACGCCCACTTAGCCACAGACCTTTACGCAGCAGATTGTAGGCCGTGGATCAGCGTGTGCTGCTGTGAGTACACAAACAGCTGTTGAGTGCTGCCCCAAGAGCGCATTTATCACCCCTGACACCATATGGAGTCCTGAACAAACACACTGTACGCACACATGGCCTACAGAAACATGTCTACATATGCACAATGTACTTGTAAATACAGACACAAAGATAAATCTTCACAAGCAAACCAGAGGATAGAAATTCAAAACTATATATACGTGCACACAACAGACAGACTCATCTGTACAGCAGAATTTATATTAAGAATGTTTTCTATATCTGCACATTTTGCACATTTGTTGCATCTCCTGGCATCGATCTTTGACATAAAACAAGTGAAAACGTGCACATATGAGACAGACACATAACTCTTTGTCGGTGGCAGCCTATCTCGGATTGTGCTGCTGCCCTTATTTCCCTGAGGACTACTCCGGAGAGCCAATTGGAGCAGTTACACATGTCGACACTTCCATGCAACCATTTACCACAGCACATCCGCCCAGTGGCTCTTTTCATTAGCTTTACAGTCTGCAACTCTCTCGCAGACACATAGACTGTATGCTGTACACACACACGCACACACACACACACACACACACACACACACACACAGATTTATTTTAAACCATTCCCTGAGGGGTTTTACAGGACAGAGGCAGTATACAATCTGATCACAGTGTTTGGTTTCTATGTCAGCAATTTATGAACCCCCCCACCCCATCCCACCCCATTCAGCCTGAGTTTGTCTCAGTGTTGCATGTGCATGTGTGTTTGCAAGCAAGCTAATGAGACTGAAGTGGGAAATGGAGATGTGAAAAGAGAGTTGAAGTGGGGGGGGGGGGGGGGCACACAGGAAGAACGAACTGGCACTCTGATGAGTGTACACTGTAAGTTAGCATACTGTCTGTAGCACACGCCCCCATGGTTTTGGGTGAGTCACTCTCTGCACTTGCAAGCTTGCATCCAATCTTACATATCTCAATATGCAACACAGTTTCTGAGAGTGTGCGTGAATTTCTATCAGATCCTGAAGAAAGCACAACATGAACCTCAATTTCTCTGTAAAAGCTCTCTCAACCCTTCGACTGTTTCAACCGCTATGATCTCCCCCAATTCACAGCCCCAGCACCAAGTGCCATCCAGATGACTGTGTCTAATTTTCACTGGATATTCCATTTCCATTTGAAAGGTGGTTAGCACCCATTGAGCAGTGTTATCATGTCCGTGCAGACAGAGAGAAGCTGGCCTCCTCCTCCCAGCCTCAGACGGAGAAGCCATCGATTTGATTCAGTCTTAAAAGCCGGGTCAGCCTCAACAATGGCAGCTTGTGGAAAAACCATTACCCTAGGTGAATTTTTAAATGTTAACCTACATGCATGTTTGCCATCGCTCTGCCTCGTTCTCATTCTCCCTCTCTGATTATCCTACACAGCACCACGGATGGAGAGGAGACAGAAGAGAGAGAGAGGGAGCTCTGTGGGTTGCTTCTCAATGGAGTGTGCAGGCTCCTCTCTAGGTGAGTCACGCTGCCTTTCTTTACACTTCTTGTCCAAGGCCACCTACCTCACACCTCCACTCTAGCACAGCTACTGCCAAGTTACTACGCCTGCTCATCTATTACACTACTCACAGACTCTGACACGGTAGAAAAGTCACAGATGACTAATATGATCCAGCTGAAATGCCTGCTGCTGCACTGAAAATGATACATGGTGTTTAAAGCTGAAAGCTGTAACATATATTAGCTGGAATATCATTATTTTATGTTTGGTTGAGTGATGTTAGATGTTAAGAATGACACATTTACTGTAGCTGGACTGAATGGGAAGCTTTTCAGTCACATTGCTGTGGGTAATGCATTATAGCTCACAACAACTGTGGTTCAAAACTGTTTCACTAATCAGAGATTAGTTTTTTTCAACATTGTTGAACTCAACAGCAAAGTGTGAGTGCTGAATATACTTCTGACAAAAAATCAGGCTATGTACAAACTAAACAGCATCTGTTCATATAAATAATACCCAATAATACGTAAAAATGCACATATAGTGCTAGTACTATTACTAAATTGAAGAGTAGCATCACACAGTGAGTTTGTTGCCTTTATGGACACCAAGCTTTATTTAGCACACCTCAACTTTTACCTCAGACAGCTAAGCCATAAGCAGAGTGTGGATGTTAACCTATAGACTGACATGCGTGACTGTAATTGTGGTTACGCGGCGCGCCTAGTTTTGATTATAAAATACTCATCGCCTGATGATGTCTTTTAATGTCTTGTTTTGCCTGACCAAAAACCCCAAAACTTTCAGTTAACAAATTACCAACCAATATTATAAAAGTGAGAACTGGCAAATGTTTGGCTTTTTCACTTGAAAAAGTACTAAAACGATTATTTATCAAAAAAGTACACCTATCTGTAGATATCGCTAGTTGTGGTTAGCAAGTGGTTATATTAGAAGTTTCATTACAAGGAGGAAAACATAAAAGGGACAAGTTATGACATTACAGTAATATTTTGCAGGTACTGCTGCTCAGTATGAAAGAAGGACATCATAACAGTAGTGACTTCACTTGGTGTTTGACCTGCTGGCCTTGCATGTTTGATGCCAGTGAGATGTGACAGTGTGAATCAGGTTAATATAGTGCAGGGTTCTGCTAATTGGGTTAGTGCATGGTTTGTTTAATTGGGTTAGCAGTGATTCCATGACAGCTATCACGCTGACAGACCCTGCTATCAATCAGATAGGTGAATGAAGGTGACAAACCCAGCAGGCGCTGTCATTAAACATGCAAACAGGATGAAGTGCACATACACGTACACATAAGCGTGTCAGGTTACGCTGGAACTCACCTCATCGACTCAGTTCTGACAGAGGGAGAGGAAGTGTGTGGAATCAAATAAAATACCAAAAGTCCTGAAAGTGATGACGAGTATTTCCGAAAATGGTACCAAATAGCTGAATAAATATAGATGTGTGTGTGTGGTGTGCATGTTTGCACGAAAGAGAAAGGAAGTGTGTAAGAGAGAACAAGACAGAGACCACTTGGGACCTCAGCTCCCTTTCATGTGGAGGTGAATACATAAATAATAAAATTAAATCGTCAGAAACAGCCCAAAATAGTCCTGACTCTTCTCTCGATACACACACAAAGATATGTTCCACATCCTTCAAAGTTACATTAGTTAGTAACAGTCTTCACATTTAATAATCTCCATATTAAAAAGTAAAAATGATGACAAAAATATCTTTTTTTTGCACCAGTTAAACAAGAATTCAAATGGCCTAGGGAAAGAGATAACAACTGTCCTGATTAAAAATGTCATTTTACAATAATGGCTGTGTTTCCTCAGGCTTTGATGTGCTTCTTGCTTCTGTAGCTACCTGTTATCTGATGGTAGCTAGGTGCAATCTGCAAGGTGTCGTGGGAGGGGGGGGGTGAAGTACTAAATAAAGACATTTTCAAGGTTTTGAGGCACGAAGAAATCTCAACCCCAGTTGTGTCACTTCACTTCTCCGCTTAACACAATCTGCTGCCTCCTAAAATAGCTCAGTGTTTCTCTGAAGCCACACTCTTGACTCAACACCAAGATAGACAGATAGGGTACGTGCAGCAAGAAAGTCTGTCAGTGAAAAAAAAAACAAAAAACCCCACCACATCCACCCCACCATGACGAGCACACAGAGTCCCACTCCACGATCTGTTGACTGATCTTGTGTGATTCTGCTAAAGTGTTACGTCAGTACATGCATAGATATGAAAAGATCAGACACCTGTGATAGCGTGTTCAACATTCGGCCTTGTGACATAAAATGTATGACCTTTTTTCCACTTTTGCGGAGCTGAACATTATGTCTGACCTGATATACAAAATGTCAACCCATGTTTTACGTCAGCGTTAAGAGATATTTCCAAATCTTGACAGTTGTTTTGAGGCAAAAACCATAATCTACAGTAAATGGATTAGCCCCCTCTTGCTTATGTTTTGATTTTTACTGTGAACTATTCTTTAAAGCCAGAGGCAGCCTCTGGAGTGGAGTTCAGCTGATGTGATCTCTCTTTCCACAAGCCACTCTTATTAAGCAGCACCACTAAAAGCCGGAGGATTCTCTTACTACACCAATCAATATAGGATCTGCCTCGCCACGGTCCCAGGAGCCCTCGGCTCCACCCTTCATTCTTCCTCCAGCTTTCACTGTCCCTACAGTCTTGCTCATTCATGGTTAGCATCACAGTGAGGTGAATGTGTGTGCGTGTGTGTGTGTGTGCATTTCTGTGATCCTGCACACCCAAGACAGATCTGATTCCAAATGTAGCACTATCTCAAACCTCAGGAGGTGAAACAGGTGAAAATGGTCCACAGAGGCAGAGCTGAGGAGCAAACCGCCTGTTAATGAATAAATAAACACATGCAGTCAGCATGAATGCCCCGCTGTCCTCACGCTCTTTGAGTGCAGAGGCTGATCTTCCATCGCTAACACCTGTGTGACTGTCAGAGGAATCAATAAACAGCTACTGTTGCAAAGGTGAACTCGCCCGTCGGCGTGCACGTAGAGCTTACACCGGCTGTCTGCACCTCAAACAGGAAGAGGTATTTATAGCAGAGTGACACACCTCGCATCCATGTTAATACTGCATTGCCAATTAGAGCAAATCCCCAACTTTGTCTGTTCAGTCTTAATTTCTTACTTATCACTTATTACGTGCTGAGATATTCACCGGCGAGAGGGTTTTCATACTGCAAACTAGCTGCTGCATATGATGGCATCATTGAATTATCTCCATGTGCTGATGCAATAGATCCATTACTAACTGCAGCTGTGTTTGCTAGAGACACTACTACTCTGGTTTGTTGCCACTCTGTGTATTTAGACAGAGTCTGATATTAAAGTCGATATTAAAGTACTGAAGTCAATGCTTTGACGCTAAACCCAAATCAAAGCATGAAAAGTGACGCTTTCCTTAAAGCGAGATATTTTCTATGTCAAAGTTTGCCACTCTAACAGCACAAGACGCAGAGCAGAAGTGTGATAGAGAAGAGCATCCTGTCTCCGCTAATGAGATCCAGACGACTTGCTTTGTTTGCACAGATTAAACAGTTGTTGGTATGAATACTTCTTCACCCACAAGAAACGACAAAGACACACATACTATGTATGAATAAAATCTCTTTCTTCAGTATAAATACAGAGTGCCCTGCTGTGCTGTAGCTGTAGAAGTGAATTACAGCCAACAGCATGAAACTGAGGTCACAATGTTGCTTTTTTGGCTAAAACTTTTTGGAGTATAAATGAATTTCATTGAATTTCCTCTAACTCCCCTATACACTAGCTACACTTGGTGCTTCTCATGTATTACCATTAAATCAGAACCATAAGCTAAATATCCAAATATTTCCAAATATTAATAAGACTGTAATAATAACACTGTTCTGGCATTAAAGACTCACCAGACTGGATGAAAAAATATTCCATCTGTTGCACCATAAAAAATATGTTTTAACCCATTTCCCAAGCTGCACCACCTGCATCTACTAATCCAGGTGGACGGAAATGAAAGACGTCTTTCATTGTGTCTCTTTTTGAAAAAAACATAAGAAAAATATAAATGTGTTGTTTTGTATGAACAAATAAAATACTTGTTAAAACTATCAGTAAATATTAGCTGATAACAAGGTTTTCAATTTTAATTCATGTACAAATTGAGTGTGGAAATATGTCCAATTACCATCTTTGTTTGGATATGGAAAAAATTGGGGGAAAAACACTTCTTCATCCTCATGGCTAGAGGAGTCGTTGAGGAACAGAGGTAAGTGTCCACCTCGGTTTTTCATGTCACACACACACACATATATATATTAAAGAGGCTTTTATACGCCCTCACCAGAAGGCTAATAAATCAAACAGCACTGGTAAATATAATAGTTGAAGGCTGAAAGATTTTTTCTTCAGCAGAGACTATAATTCTAAGCTCAAACTTCTCCTCCTCCTAAGACCTTGAAAGGTTTTTAAAACAGTTGATAGAATGTAATGCACAAGCTTCAGGACAGCTCTCAGTTCGTGTGGTACGGCTGCTAAATGGAAACAGAGGATGGAGTACATTTTCTACATGCAATAATGGAACAGCAATGTTCAGGACAAGCATATTATTTCATGTTGTATTATGATTGTATCACATTAGACATAATGGAGAGCTAAGAGCAAATCTGTGTAAATCACAGATTTTTTTGCTGCTTTATTTATTGTGTTTGCTCTCTTGTATATAGTTGTGTTCAGGGACATTATGCTGTAATGCTGCTGAGACATGAATCAATACTTATGAATTACAGTGCTCCTACTCTAATGGCAAGCTACTGCAATGCTCTGCCTAACCTGAAATGTATTTAGTGCACACTGAGATGACAGATACTAAACTAACTGTGCATTTAACCGGAGGATTCTGTGTAATTATGTATTAAATTTAATTATTTAAATTATCAGAACATGTGGCACTATAACTGGTGTGAAAAAGATGATGGTCTAACCAGTCAAAGTCCTTTTGATTTTCATGTTTCTAAAAGGAGAGCAAGAATGGAGACTATCACCTAGGTGCTGTATCATCACTTTCTTCATCCCTGGTTGCTATGGTGATCTTATTTTGTTTAAATGTGGCATTATGTGTGTTCATTGCCAATGTTCAGTTCACTGTTGGGTTACATAGAAGCACTGAAAGACTATTCTTTAAATTCATGTTGACTCACTCTCACCCTGTCTTTCTTTAGTGAGCATTTCCTTGTCTCCTCCCTTGGCCCCTGCAATGCCTTTTATTGCCCTATACACAGCATTAATAATTGAGAGCATTTTATGCAGACAGTGAGTTTTGGTGCCCTGAGCTCTTTGGTCACGGATCCATGGCACTAATGTTGGGTGGCAGGCCAGTTTGAGACCCCACACTCCAAGTCCAGGCAAGGGCACATCTGTCTGGCTGACTGACCAATCTGCAGCCCCCTGATCCCTGAGCTATTATGAACACAGCTGACATGCACACACACACACACACACACATGTGCGCATGCACACTTCGTGGATTCACGGACCATTTACTCCGTGATCTGTAAAGCTCACGTCACACTTTTGCACCTTTTACGAACAACCAGAGGCCACAGACAATGACAGATATTTTCAAAAGCCCAAATAAGCCGCTGCGTCTTATAAATACTATAATTCCCACTCACAGACACGCCATCATACACTCTCTGTAATGAAAAAAAGGCAAGGTGTATAAGAAAGAATTACACTGTTCACTGTAAGAGCGAACAATGTTGGGTGTGTGAGTGAGATTGAAAATATGTCTGTGTGTGTGTGAATGACTATAATTGTGTGTATGATAATCTTTGAGAAAAGGGGGAATGATTGTGTGAGAGCAGGAATGACTGTGCATGGGGCAGGAAACAATAGTGTTTATTTGAAAAGGTAGTTTCATTGAACAGGTTAAATCATCAGTGTCCGATTGGCTTCTCGAAAAAGTCTGCACCAAGTACAGTAGGTGGCATTTCTAGCAATGTTTTAGCTTCGAGGAAAACTTTAAATCAAGCCGCAGAGCGCCGGAGGGCAACTTAAAATTCACCAAGTTTTGTTCAAACAATAGCAAGATCAGCACTACAGTGATGTGTCTGATCATCTACCTTCTTCGCTTTATGCTTTAAAGGCCTGTAAGGTAAACAGGAACTGAAAGTGCAATCCTATTTACATTTCAATCAAACTCTCTCTCCCACACAGCTATTCTAGGTAACATACGTATATTCTCGTCAATGGAGTATACTATCAATCTGTTCTGAACACACACTCATACTGACAGCTTCTCTCGCAGTACAGTCGCGCAAATTTGCCGGTGTAAGCAGCTGCACATTTGCTAGCAACATATGCGTGTGCACAGAGTGAGTCAGACAACTAGACCGACGTAAAGACATGGCAGAAAGCCCACTTCTTTCTAGGATTCAGAATTGAGAACTGGTTCTAAAGTTGTCTATTTGTATACAATTCCTTTTATTGATGCTTGGCATGTTGTTGCGCATTGTAAAACGATGATGTCAAGTTCGTGGATCCACAACTACACTGCCACAAACTTGCGACAAAAAAAGAGTCGTGATGGAGAGGAAGTGGCGGTCCAAAGCGTCACTTCACAAATAAAGATGACGACGGTTTTAGTTTGTAAAAATGATATGATGATTTCAAGTAAGGGTGTAAAGGAATATGATGAAACATTTTTCTTCATGACATGGGCTTAAATTCTACAAATGCCGGCCAAGCAGCATGTCCATTACCATAAATATCCTATGTTATAATAAGGCGGGCGTAGCAGACTTTTTTTTATTTATATATATACTACAGCTAGCTGTTGATGCTTAAAACCTCTGTATGCCTAAAGGTTTCCCACATAGAAAATTGATCAGGAATCAGATAAAGAGTCATCAGACTGATAAGCAGTACGATAATGACATTGGTATCAATAAAATTCTATCAATTCCAATCTTAGGTTTCTCTTTTTTTCATGTTTGTGTACATTTATGAAGTAGATTTACAATTCACGTCCGTCCACTCCATCTTCTGTAATCTTCTGTTAATTCAGTCTGAACATGTTTACAGCACAATATGACTACAAGTACAGTAGATATCTGTAAGACAGAACAGTAAAGTGTGATGGTGTGTAAAGAACTATTTACACAGAGAGACTAATTTATTAGGTACACCTGTACAATTTATTGCAATTCAATAGATCAACTTTGCCATAAAATCTACTTTTACAATTTGTACAGTGTTTGTTGACATTGTAAGAAATGTGAAATGAAAATGATGTTGTACTGTATTATGTTAGATTAATAGTTGTTTCTAATTTCACCAATACAACACCATTCACTAAACCCTCAATGACATAACGTGTGATTTAATTAACGCCTCTCTGACAGTGACATTGCATTAGATTGTACAGGTGTATATAAAGTGGCAATTGAGTGGATGTGTGCTGGGGAGAATAACAGTGTATATAGATTATGATAACGAGCACAAGAAATGATGATTGTGGATGTAAGAAAGCATGCTAGAGTGTATGGACAAATATAGTGAAGCTGTGTGTGTGTGTGTGTGTGTGTGTGTGTGTGTGGGAGCAGCTATGATTTATGACCTAAACAGCCTCTCATAAATATTACTCTTTATGTCTGCATGAGCGTTTATGAAAAAGAGAATATATATTTCAAATGTGTATCTGTGCATGCGTAGGAGACAAAAGGGGGATAGTTAGAGCACAGAAGCTGAAGTGCAAGCGTGCAAGTGAACCCGGGAGAGTGTGTTTATTCTATGGAATGAAGGTGGCAGGGGATGATGGTGGATGAGAGGAGAGGGAGGAGGAAGGAGCGCTCCAGTCCTGTCGCCTTGGGTGCATCAGCAGCAGGAATTGTTCTCTGCCCTGTGGGGGCCATCTGACTGTTCTGTCACCCTCCACAGAAGGCTGACTCTGCCTTAAAGTGCTCGGCCCCGCGTCTGCGGTTCGACATGCTTGATGTTTAATACATACACAGGGAGAGTATTGAGAACGCCTCGGGAGAAATGCAGTACACAGACTGTAAGAGAGAGAGTTTTTTTTTTTTTTTTTTGTCAGTTTGTAGAACAACCAGGAATAGAGGAGCTCCTGTACAAAGTGTGCGTGGGCAGGTTGTGAACATAATTGCCTGGATTTCGAACCAGAGCTGGAGCTCCATCGCAAATTTGAAATATACGAGATCCAAGAGTTAAGCACCTCTCAACAAAATGCACTTGTAGTGAGTGGGGAGGGGGGGCAGCTAGCTTCATACTGGTTGATTGTGTAACACACTGACTTAACTGTGCCAGGAAATGTACGTCACGTTCGTGTGTGATGTTTCGGCCAAAATAACAGTAAAGAACTTCGGCGGAAACGTGCCCTCCTCCCAATGTGCTCACGTACTTCTCCAATCAGCATGAGTGTGGTGTAATCCAGGGCATCACTCCTCAATAAGGCAGGAGAACGGGCCTCAGGGGTGACCCTCCTGCTTAAGTCAACACAATGAGTGTAATGAGGTGAGATACACACACACATATACACACACACACACACACATACACTGGCGATGGGAACCCTTGCTGCATAGTAAGTGAATTTCATTCATCTACATGCAACAAGCCTGCTGTAGAAGTTCTCTACTCACACCCACACATTGAGCAGCACAGAGCAGCTTATTACAGGTGAGAACATCATTACAGGCTGATTGAGATGTGCAGATGTGGCACCGCTGTCTATACTTAGCAATCACACCATCTGAAGATGCAGATGCGCTTGCATCTTAACAGACAGAACTTGTATTATAGTCAAAATGTCATCACCGATGAAAGATTAAGATGATATTAAAAGGCTGCTGTGCCTGTTTGACATGCCTGTCTCCTCTTGTGCACCTAACAGTCTCTGAGTTCATCAGTTCTGAGTCCATAATTAATCAACCCTGCTGTGTAAGTAGGACTGGTGCCTTTCTCTTATCATCACGTACAGCAACCCACGCCCTCCAGGCTATCAGCGGATTAATGATGAGCGCTTGTGATAGGAGAGCCCCCCTCACAAAGGCTTTATTAATTAGCCTTGCAACGACACTGTGGCCGCAGTGTGCAACACATGTTCACACTAATCCAAAAACTTTAAAGGGATACGATCGACCTCCCGATCACCCACTGTAATGCACTGCATGATATTAAACCTTGATGCGAGCATGCATTAAGTTACGGGCGTGTGCAAGAGCGAGAGGGTGGAAAGTGCACCATTTCCAAATTAGCAACTTTCACACATCGCTGACCAACCGGTTATGCTGCACTTTACTAAGAAGCATATGAATGATTGATCAGACAGGTGGGATCGAGCACGGAATAATTCAGAAGCGATAAAGAGGGAGCAGGCACGCTGATCCACGATCCAAAACTGTCCAGATGTCACCAAAGTGGAACCGAAATGAAAGAGAGAGAGATCGGATGTTTGGTACTCACTCGCCCCCCGGTGCGTTAGAGGAGCATCTCGGTCTCTCAGGGCCAGCTCTTCAGATGAGTTCTCCTGGGACAGCGCGCCTTCATCCACACTATCATTCTTTGCCAAAAGCTCCAGCCTCCTCACAGCCTCACCTTACTCTTCTTCTTTGACATCACATGGAGGAAAAAACAAGACAAAAAGAAAACAGCTGCATGTCGGATGAAATTCGCCTTTAATTGATGTTTCAGGGTTTCAGTCGTCCGTCTCTCTGTATGTGGAGCAGAAGTGACACCAGCGGATTCCTATTTGAGGGGATGCTGACGCGCAACCGGAGGGGCTCGCCTCCTGCCTTTCTCATCTGGCTCCATCAGCTCTCCGTTAGGCAGCACCATGTGACTGAAACCGCTGTCAAGACAGACAGCAGAGCAAAACCGGTTTCCGGCGAAAGCTATCAAAATAAAACAATAATTATATAAAATGGATTATGTATAACCCAAAATAACAAATGAAAAGTATTACAGTATTAAACACGCATTTCTACTAATGTCAACAAATTGAAATACTCACTTATGAAAGTAAACAGTAATTTATTTATTGTATTTACAGAATATACATTCCTGGCTATGTGTAAAGTCTGCTAACAGTATATATATATATATATATATATATATATATATATAACTGTGTTTTCAGCGTGTTATCATATTTATGCCCATTCTGGATTAAAGAGATATTTAGTTAAAGTATGGAGTTGCCAACAAAAACCAACAAGAGTGGCATTGAATGAGAAACAGGACTCCAGAGTGTTGCTCTGTTTCTGTTAATATTAAATATGTTTAAGTAAGCATAAACTGGTTGTTTGCCAATATGTAAGCCTCTATAGTGTATAGCATAAGTATTTATGAAATTGCTAGTAAAAAAAAAATCATTTAGTCAAGAGTAAATATATTTTAAGGCTAAAATAAGGGCTAAAATACCTGTGATTGCACTTACATTCAACATTTCCAAAGAAACAGGAGTCCAGGTATGGCTATTTCTGCTAACATAAAATATGTTTAAGTTCACGTAAGCAGGTTGTTTTACAAAACGTCAGCCACTGGATGCCAAATGTCTTTATTTTTGTCTTCATGCCCTTGAAAAGAATCACTTAATATGGAGGCCTTTTTAAATTGCATATTCTTTGCAAAGAGTTACACCAAATTCCAAACAACCTGTTTCACACGTCGGACTATTAAGTTAAAGAAATGTGCTAACATGAAAACTATTTTCATTTAAAATACCACAACATAAGCAGTGGCCTTATTGCAGGCCGCATTATCAAGCTCTCCTGCTCAAAATACATGTTTGAATTACTGTAAGTCTTGAGCTGACAGATACTAAGCAATAGCTATAGCTATTAGTTAGTTTAAGTTAGTTTAAGTTGTTTTTGGTTTTTCTCAAATTGACTTAATGTGGGTGTGTGGGGCAGGTTATTGGCTCTAACCACTTAACAACATGTCATACCTTCCCCAGCTTCGTGATTCTCCAGAGAGAGCTTCTTCCCACAGTTTTTAATTTATCCAATGTATGCATGTAGACCATATATTATCTAGATAGTGTTTCGATTAGTCAATTCTATTTTTGAGGATGACTAACATAAAATGCATTTTCACTGCAGCGTTCAACTAACTAAATGCTTTTATTTTGAAAGACACCTACTTAATTTCCTGTATTTTTCTATCTTGTGTCTGACTTGACGCACCTGTGAAGGCAGCAATTCAATTAAAACAGACCTCCAAGCGGCCAGCGTGAGAATAACATCAACTGTTCAACATTTATTTTAGGAACCATTATTTCTTATTCATTATTTCTTCACCAATAATAAATTATCCCATATTACATTAAATGAGCATTGATTGAAGGATTTGTTAATGAAAAGGTGACAGACATTTGTGTTAAAACTGGATCACATGTGAGTGAAAACATGAAAACATGAACCCTGGTTCACTAAGCAGACTCCATCTTCTCAGGAAGACTGTAAGATCTGGTTTAAAAGTCAGCAAGCGGACGTTGAGTTCTTGCCATTAGAAGCTAATGTGGTTAGAAAATTAATACTTAAATCATTTAGGGTTACATTTAAACAGCTTTTAAACAATTACAGCATTTGAAATCCTGTTGACAGCGGACACATCAGGTTTTAACTCAGAGGCATCGATGAGCTATAATCTTCACATCACCATATTAGTGCTCACAACAACACAACAGCAATAAATGTTGAGTTCAAAATGATTATTTTTTTTTTGTACAGAAATGGGTGTAGAAGTTTTGTTGATTGCTATATGGATATGGCTATGGTTTAATATGGGGTCATTTTTTTTATTATTTTGGTTTTCATTTATTGATTGATTTATTGGGAAGGAAAGATAAAAGTAGAGGAATGAAGTTCCACAAAAACAAAAACAAGAAAAGAGATTTTGAACAAGTTTGAAGTTTGAACAAAAGATGGTGAGGTGGTGCACACCATCCAATCAAATAACAGAAAAGTTATTTCAACCTGGATTCTAGTTTACAATCATACCCAAACATCACTATTAAAGCAACGTCTTGTAACTTTTACATTAACATTAACACAATTTCCATTTTAAATCATGTTAGTAAACTGCTGCCAACTATAGCTGCTGCTGTTAGCTAATATTAGCTCAGTTTGTTGGCTGGACTGTCCAGACTGTAAGCTCAGGGCACCGGGAAAGTTCTCCTCTCAATTAAGATGGAAGAAGATGGGCCTGTCAGTGGATAATTCTGATGCATCTGTGTGTTTAGAGCCAAAACTATAAAAGTACGACAGCTTCAGCAGTTTTATTTATCTTTATTTTCCATTTTTGTGTACTTGCATCTAAAACTCTGAGGACCGAAAAAGAGTACGGAAGAAGAACAGGAAGTAAGAATAATAGTGTGCCTTATTCTTTGCACTATCAGGCACACTAATTGTGGACATACTCCTCATAATAGCCTCTGAATTTATTTATTTATTTTATGTAGTAAAGTAGTAATAATAGTGAAGAAAATCCAATGAGACACTGCCTCCAAGGGCACATGCATAATCTTAAACTTTTATGAGCATGTGCCTAAATAAAGAAAGCATTCGTATGCTTGTCTGACAGCCATGTATGGTGCTTTGTGTTGATAAATGTCCTTTAGAGCTGAAGGAAGCATTGCTGATTTAAGATTAGGTTATGATGTATTATTTTCCACAGTAGTTGTATCAGTACAAAATATTTTTTGTGGATTCTGTTGCCCACAGCAGCTCCCCAGGTGACATAAGGTATTTCAACCTGAATAATGGCATATTTTATAAGCCGGTAGTATAAGCAAACTACTGTTTCACCACAGTAATCTCAGGCTATGGGGTCATTCAGGCTATAAGAAAGGATACAATGTATGCCTCACAAACAAAGAATTGGCTATTAGATACTCGTGATACAGACTTCTCTTGAGTGTGGGTCTGCGCGAGGAGTTTTCACTGGGGGTGCCTGAGCACCGAAACGTGTAACAAAAGAAACAGAAGAGGAAAAAAGAAAAACAGAGAGAAAGAAAAAGGGAGTGGGAACTAGAAGTGACAGCCTCAGACGTCCTCAAAGAGAGAAAAAGCCTTGTCCTTTTGAGGTCCTTTTTTCTATTGTTGTCCACTACGAGCCAGACTCTTGGGTCTCCTCCACAATGCAGGTCCCCTCAGAGCAGCGCACTACTGGCTGTCCTGTCACTTCACATTAGTGTCGTTGTGGAGAACAGCAGCCCCTGAGGACTTCGACACACTTGTCATGAAAAAAAAGTGTTCTGGACACACACACATATGCGTGAGTCGATAAGGAGTTGTTGGGTAAAATGGGCAAAATGGGAACACAAGGAGAACCTCCATCAAGAAGTATAACAGTGACCTTATTTCAGCCTTGGCTCCCCTCTCTCAGTCTTACTCCCCCCCGCCCACCATTCTTATGGCACAAGGCGTGTTCTCATAAGAAATGCAGTTGTGAATGAGTTAGCTTCATGCATGCAAGAAGTGCAGGACAGTCACTAATGTATTCTACCAGTAGCTCTTACACTTACTGGCTTGGTGTGTAACAGTGAAACATGTCGTCTGTTACACATTGGTTAATGCCACATGACGACATGCAAAAATAGTTCCTGCATTTAAAAACAAGTTTGACCTGCTGGTGTGTCAATCTTCACTAACTCAGGTTGTGCACTTTGGTGTGAAATGTGTCTACATTAGATTTGAATATTTCACACAGTATGTGTATCTTTGTTGCAAACAGCAGAATGAAACATAAAACAAGAAAAGTTCTTTCTTGACCTGAAAATCAACGTGCAAGCTCTGTAGCTGTTATGATTTCATCCAATACATTTGAAGAACTCATCTGTGTTAGTTTGCTACTGGTAAACAAGTGGACCTTGAGCAGATAACTGAGCACACTCTATCTGCTGATGAAGACATTGAGCTAGAAAATATCAAAATATATATTCAGATAGTTTAAAATAAAGATAAGATGAGATGAGATAAGATGGACTTTGTTGATCACACACCATGGAAATTTAGTCAAATACATAAGATGGGATATAAATATAATATAGTATGCACGCAACCATGTTTTTTATTTGACTATAATCACAATATTATTTTTCCTTCACACTTGAAATGGGAGGGTGAGTGGAGGAGGTCACAATCCTGCAATGCAAAGTCACATGGACACAGACCCACATGCACAACAAGATACTGAGCAGGACACGCCTGTGCACAGACTAGATAACACAATGAGGAATGCTTATGTAAGACAGATACAGGTGGGTGATATTTGTATGGGATATGATTTCCTCCCTAAAAACACCACAACTCATGCCTGCTCGACGGTTTCCATAAATACCCTGAGGTTATTTTCGGCGACGGGGGGGAGGGGGAGCTCCTCCCGGGCCCTGGCTGGACGCAGGTGGGCTGGGCGGCGTGGGACGACTGAGAGGAGAGGAGCGGTACTTTAAAGGAGCAGAGCGGAGGAGTGTGTGATGAAAATGAAATGTGAAGTGTTCCCTCACTCAGCCCGCAGACGTGTAAAAGATTCATCAAGCTGGTGAGGAGAGAGAGAGAGAGAGAGAGAGAGAGGGGGGTGGGACATGCCTTCGTGCAATCCGAAAGAGGAGGGAGGAGGGGGGTGACTGAGAGAGTTGCTTTTAAGATCTTTTCTATTATAAATCATACCGAGCAGTGGCTACCCAGAAGGCAAATGGAGATCCAAACAAAAGGTCTGTGCGGGGAAAGAAGGACAGGTCAAGGATTTGAGGATTTGGAGAGAAGAGGGGGTGAGGCAGCAGTAAATAAAGTGTAAATAAACTTGACATAAAAGAGTGATAAAACTAATAGGGACAAAGTACAAAACTGATATTAAGAGTATAGTAATAATGGTTACCTGTAATATTTAAACATATATTTTGATAAGGATATATATGTATAATATATTTATTTATAATATATATATATATATTTCAGAGCAGCTATTTTGACATAGTAGCGTAAACACAGGTGTTACCGATGATGCAAATTAAGGCTCCATTCCATTCAGGTCCAAAAGAGTCAGTTTGCTGCTGAGGTGCACGTTGATTCACTGCTGCAATAAACGGAACGTGACCTTAATTAGTATAACAACAAAGACCTGTGTTGAAAAAAAAAAAAGAGTCTTGTTAAGTATTTCAAGTTAAGAAAATGACATAAGTGAGAATACATCTGTCTTCCATTTTGAATAATGAACCTGTACTGTAATATTCAGTGAAGTGCTTTTAAAAAATTAAAAAATCAGTGTGTGTCTCATAATATAAACACAAGATGGCGCCTGTTCTCCATCAGCGTCATCATCATCATCGTCAATAGCAGTCCATTTAACCCGGCCCCCGCTCCCAGACGCACGCACAGAAATCTCAATATGAGACGCTAACATTGATTTTTTTTTTTTTTTTTTTAACGTTTCCACGCGAATAAATAGGCTTTTATTAATGAAGTGTGATTCAGATTTCTATCAAACATTCTAATTGGTTTATTATCAGCATATTCAGTTCGGTCACCATGGTAATAAATTGATTGGCTCTGTTAAAATATTTTTAAATAACACTTTCCACACACAGCTTCCACAAACCAGTTTACGCCCTCTGTCAGCCACATCCCAGTCCTCCCCACCCCCGGTTCACTACCCCACCACCACCACCTCCCAACCCTCCTCCTCCTCCTCCTCCTCCTCCTCCTTTTACACACCGGTTCGCAACCACCCACCCAGTCAGTCACCTCAAGTGCGACCGGCCGGCTTGGAGGAGGCAAACAAACAGATCCAGAAACAGCCAGGAGTGATCCTGCCGCGTGTGTTTGGCTCACCAAGAGAGACACCGGAACACTAGAGGAGGATGGGACGCCGGTGCTTGGATCAGAACTGAGTCTGGTCGGCACACTGAGAGCTCCTCCGACCCGTTTCCAAGTCCTTTTCTAACCGGCTCAGAGTCACGTTTTCTGCCGCTGACACAATGGGCTGCTGCAGCGGACGATGCACGCTCATCTTTCTTTGCACTTTACAGTTGGTGAGTTGAGCCACGCTTCTTCTCTACTTGTTGTTTTTACAAGTTTTAACCTGTGCGAGAGATTGGCTTCAGTCTAATGTTTGTTTTAGAATAATAAACTACTAATGAAGTGTTTGTTTTTCAGCTGGCCAGTATAGCGCATGGTCTGTTTAATGCACATGTTGAAAACCGATAACAGAAATATTGCTTAAAGTTCTCGAAGTCACTATAAGTAGGCTGTCAGACGCACACCACAAACGAGTCTGCATGTTTTTATATTTAAGTGTTAACGTTTGCTCCAGTTATAGCTCATGACTCTGGTTTGATTTTGTGTGTGATTAGTAGGTAGTGTTGTTTATTTCTTTACATGATAGTCCTTTTGACAATAACAACCTCAAGTAGTGGCACACTGATGGCCAGTACTGAGATAACTATTTTGACTATTATAATGGTATCCTAATATATACTCAAATACACCTTAAGTCAGCATAATGTAGTTCTGTGTGAGGCATCAGCTGTTTGTTGCTAAGTTGCTGCTGCCTCATGATTTGAAATATCTGCTAATACATGTATTTCTGGAATTTGTGTAGCGTTGATCCACATGTCCACAACTCCTAGCTCATTGGAGCATGTCGGTTTCTGATCAGTGATCTTGACATTTTACTGATGGTGGCTGTGCAGTTTCAGATGATGCTTCCCATTGGCTCACAGCCCGGCTTGCCTTTGCCACTATCTCTCAGTAGAGTTTACTTGACAGGGTGTGACAAGGTTATTTATGGAGGTATTAAAACAGAGCCTGCTCACACCATAAGCCCCCCTGAGTAAATGCCACTATTAACAGCAAAGGGAGCAATAAAATCTTCTAGAGACAGAAGAGTCAAATGGGAAAGTTCTGATATGCTGTATCATGCTTGGAATAACATAGAAATGAAAAGAAAAATGGCACACAGAACAAAAGACATGAAAGTGTATGATGGGAAATGGCAGTTGGTATTAGCCACGTTTCATACCTCTAAGTAATAACACTCGTCCCCCCCGATTTAATAATATTGCCTTCCCCCAAGCCAACATCTCAAGACCCCTTCAGAGTAATCCCTCAGAGTTACAGGTTTTTGGCCCCTGCTTTCGAAGGTACACACTGTTTCATTTAGATTCAAGTTCAAGTGCTTTTTCGGTGGAAAACATTTAAGACAAGCATTTGTTGCACTTCTTTCTCACCGTCATGTTAATGATGTCCTGCTGCCTTCGGCCTCAGTATCCCGCTGCTCTTTCCCCACTTCATCTTCAGAATTCATAGAGGGCTGGTGTGTATTTGTGGGTAACACCTGCGTATCTGTCAGGATAGTGAAAAATGGGGAACTCTTACATTAAAGAGAGAGTCTGCTTGTGTCTCTGTGGCTTAGATCACAATAGCTTCAGTATTGCTCCCTTTTTGAAATCAGTGTCTTGCTCTCTGATGACGCACACAAACACTCACACAAACACAGAGAGCTATGAATTCACCTTGAGGCACACACCTGTTTTCCCTTCCCAGACTTCGGACCTCTTTGCCTCATTAGAGAGAAGGAGGTCGACCATTTGTTAAGAGGTTTATAAAGCTGTCAGTGGGCTGCCTAAAAAGTCCCCAAAGACTTCTGGAAACAGCTTTATTTTCCCCTGGCACTATTTCTGGATGACCTGACACTTCCTGTCTACAGGAACACACACTCACACACACACACACACACACACCTGCACACTTCTGATGAGTTTAACCTGCAAAGAGGGGTTGCATTAAACCCTGTGTGACCTTTTCAAAAGGTCATCAGGTTGTAGGCGTGTGTGTTTGTGTGTGTGTGTTCGAATGAATATACATGAGTGCATATGTGTTGGAGTAGCACATGGGGCTCCCACTCTCCCCCTGGCTGAAACCTATGCATTGACAATGAGCCAGGTTATTCCCAGTCCATTACAGGGTAAAACTACCATTAACAAAACAACATACTCTGCTCCTCAGATGTAAAAATAGCCCTTGTGAACCGCTGTGTGTGCTAATTAGCCGGGCAGAGTGCTTTGATCAAACCTCTTTTGGCATCTCGGCCATCCCCTAATTGAATTGTGGTGCGCTTTCCTCATCAACAGGCCGAGCGGTGGGACTCATCTCTCTGGGACAGAAGGCAACAGATAATGAGCCTGTATTGATCGAAACGCCTCTGTTCCCTCTTCCCTGTGCAGCCTAACTATTCCAGACAGTAGGGTTGGATCGTTGTCAGAACCCTGATCAGCCCTAGAGAATGGCGTTGGCAGGAAGCCCTGTCTGTGTAATGATTTGTTTGTACTCCGAGACACAAGCAAGCTCGTTTTTTTTGTCTCAACGGCTTGGTTGTTTGAGGTGTTGACCTAAAGTTGACCTGCTGTGGCAGCATTTCGATTGGTCAGATATGGGACCCGGTCCAAACATATTGTGAATGTCAGCGACCGGCCATGAGGAGGGACGTTGTTCTGAATGGAGTAGATGGTTAATGCGGCTCCATGGACAGTGGGTGATTGATGAAGGAGGCCTCTTCGTTGGTCATGGTGAGTTCTGGGAAAGGGCAGACGGTCAGACACACACACGCAGACATAATCACACCGAACAAGGGTAATGAGCTCAGATCTGAACACTGACCCTGAAAATGCCTGGCCATAACTGCTCTGGCAGCACTGACGGATGCAGCTTCACTGAGACACAGACACTATTTCATGCACCCGTCTTCACACTCAGACACACCCACAGACGCAGCTGCGCATTCTGAACTGTGAGTTATAGGTTAGTGGGTCTAGTGCTGGGTAAAGATTACAGCCTTTGTATGAGGAGAGGAAGTGCAGCTTTGTGGGCCTCTGACGAGATGAGAGAAATGGAGGAAAGAGCTGGAAGGGGTTTTATTTGATCATAAGCAAAGAGAAGGAAAAATGTGTCCATGTTTCCACAGTGAATGGCTTCATTTGTGCCTATGTAGGACAAAGTGAATTCACTGAAGTGATCCACAGAGGAAGCACCCCATCTACACCCTTAGAAACTACAGTCAGACTACCCACAAGCTTTATCTGAGTCTGTGTGTGTGTGTGTGTGTGCATAATATCATGCACCACACTGCCCACTTTTTCCTCTACTCTTTGATGACATAGCTAGAGAATATACTAACTTTGTAGTGAAGGCTTCAAGAAAGAAGAACAAGTTCAACTAAAGTGCTTCCAAGAAAGTTTTAGCAGAGCACAGAGTGCCTCCTCCTGAAGAGTGTTATCTCTAAAGGCATGACATTATCCCTTGGCAGGCGTCACGTTATCTCTCACACATTACAAAGGGTTTATGCCACTTTTTTTTCTCTCCCCTGCCTCCACTGCTAACTTATTTGCTCTGTGGAAACACTAACATTCAAATTTACTGTTGAATATTCATGAGCTTAGAGTTGCAGATCTCTTATCTCCCACCTCACCAAACTACATGTACTTGGGCTGACAGACACTCACATATACAAGGTCTTGCCCCATAGATTTGATATTAATGCATCACACAGCTGCAATTAAGAATAATTACTGCAGCTGGGGCAAATTGCATGGCAATAAAACATTGTATGCCATCAGGCCAGCAGACCTGGGTGTGAGAGTTACTGCAGTTGTATATTCCTGGCCTGTCTTGCCAGTTTCTGAACAGAAGTGATCTATCAAAACCTGGTAACTAGTGAAATATGAAAGCCGTTGCTGGCAAGTGCAAGAACATTTCAATTTTATCAGTTACAGCTGCTACAAACATCTGTTTAGGGTATCTTTTTGTGGTGGGTGTTTTGTTGAGTGTATGTGTGAAACTTCTTTAGTGTCTGTGTGAGCGTGAAGTCTGGTGTGATCAATGATAATGAACTGTATTTCCTTGGCACTGCCAGGTTGATGGAGGAGATAGGCCAGCGGGAATAGAGTGGATGGTCACAGCTCTTTTATCTCACTGTTTCTTTCCCTTCATCTTTGTCTCTCTGGGCCTGCTATTAAGTTCTCCCTGGACTCTGATTCATATCATTGTGAGCAGAAACACATTTTTTTACTACTTGCTTTGGCTTGTACAGATGGTACAATAAGGTAGCATCCCTATCTGAGTTACCCATGCAGATACAAATTAGTATGTGTTTAGGGTTGTCAGATTATACATGATGATGACTGTATTCATCAGATGTGGACTGGGGCTCGTAGGGTTGACTGCAGCCTAAGGCGATCCATAGTCAATTATCTGGAACTCAGTGAGCATTGATAGATACCATGACACCAAGTTTTAGCTCAAACTAGCTTCATAGGCCTCCATGTCCAAAAAAACATCTAAGAGCATTCAGAGCAACTGAAGTTGCTAATGATTGTGATGCCTTATGAAGCTGTTCTCCTCTGGGAATTAAACACAGCTCATATATGTAGCGTAATGCACTTCATTATTGTGATTATCCAATTAGCACAGCTTTTTATTTATCTTAGTTTACCAAGCCTACATTTACTGCAACAGGGGCAGGTCAATAAATAATAAGCATATAAAGAGAATAAAAGCAATGACATCGATGTTGGATTGATGCAAGCACACTTATGTCCTAGACTGGAAGCCATATATATTACGCCAAGTCCCCAAGGCACCGTCTCAGCAGCCTGCAGTCTGCTGGCTGAAATGTTTCAGCAGCTTTTAATTTAGAAGTTTGTGGTTATTGATAGGAATTCTGTTACTAGTCATTAGGACCTAGTTAGATGAATTCATTATACATTATATAGATTAACATTTCAAATGACATGACCACTGATTACAAGCTTCTGTAAAACATTGCTTTTAAGATCATTTGTTGAGTTAAAAAATCATCCAATCTAAAATGAAAGTACATATTTTCCAGTTCTTTTCATGGCCATGTATCAGTTTGCCTCCCTTTTTTCTTTCCAGAGATGTTATGAAAGTGGGAGATGGAGGGCAGAAGGCTCTAACACTATTTGATTGTGGGCCACAGAAGATCCAGAGGATCTTGTGATTTAAGAAATTAAAGTCTTAATCCTGTTTTTTATTGTCTCTGGGTCCTTATCCTTTTCATTTTCAAGGCCATGCAGGTCGCCTTAATTAGGTAGAGTTGATGTGTGTGTGTGTGTGTGTGTGTGTGTGTGTGTGTGTGTGTGAGGGCTATGCTTGTGCTATCAAATAGACCCCTGGTGTTCAGTGCTGATTGTGGTCTTGACCCAGGCTGTGTTGATTGCGATGCCTGAATAGCCCTCATCCACAGAAGAGCGAACACTGGCAGGCCCTGCCTGGCCTTAGCTGCAAGTATCAGCCCCATCAAAAAAAAAAAAGAAAAGTTGATTAAACAGCAGCATACAGTGTTTGAGAAAATGTGTGTGTGTGTGTGTGTTGTCGGTCATGAGGCAAGGTGACTGCATAATAAATTCACACTCATACCTCAGACATTTTTTGGAGCTTCCTCCAGTGTGTCATCATCTCACCTGAATCTAATGCAACCTGGGTACTCAGGGATGAGAAGCACTGCTTGAATATGTATTTGGGTATTCATGCTCCGCCCCTAACATGTATCCTTTGTTAAAACACAACAAGACTTTGTGTTATATTCCTCCCCTATTTTTTATGTTTTTTTAGTCCCGCTCCATGCTCTTCCCCACTTTCTCCTCTTGCCGTGAATATGTTTGAATTATTGATTACCATCTGATTTATCAGCAGGGCCAGAGCCACTGGAGATTTAGGGGAGATGCAGATAGAAAGGTGGAGAGAAGTGGAGGGAGAAAGGGGGGCGGGGGGATGGGTGGTGGTTCGACCTCTCATTCTAGGCCAATTATGAGCATGACCCTAGGGACCCGAGATCTCTATGTTTGGCTCTCCTTTTTCCCCTCTCTTTCGTTTTCTTTCCATCTTCCTCTCTCTTTCTGGCACACGGTTACCACGGAAACCTTTATGTATACAATAAGATGCTGAAGAGCCTGCAGGAAATAAAAACCAACCTGTCAAAAGGAGACATGGGAATGTATGATGCAAATCTGAGTTAGCGTGCTGAGGAGAGAGAGACGAGTGCTGGTCCCGCGGGGGGGTTGCGCTGCATAGAAGACGGGGCTCAGTACACATCCTGCTTCCAGGACAACTGTCACTCTAAAGATAGCTCAACTTACATATATAGCCTTTAACCTCACCACAAAAACGACCCACCCAAAATGCAACATAGCAACCAGTCAGACACAGCCGAGTGGTTTGCCCGGGACCGACTTTATCCGAAATGTGCTTATTTTCTATTTTGTCTGGGGTTGCTTGTTCAACACAGATTGCACCAGCCACATTATATGCTAATCGAGAAGAGGTTCTGACCTTCCTCTTGTTTCTCGACCTTCCTCAGAGTTTGGAGCCACTGCCCTTGCTGTGTGTATGTTGGTTTATAATAATGTCTTGAAAAAACCATCCCCTCTTTGTCCCTGGTGGCCCCTTTTACAACTGTTCGCCATTTTAATGTCTTCAATTTAACAGACCATTAATTATGTGGTCATAGCGAAAACCTTGGGCAGGCAAATGTGTGTGTGTGTGTGTGTGTGTGTGTGTGTGTGTGCGTGTGTGTGTGTGTGTGTGTATGTATGTATGTATGTATGTGTGTGTGTGTGTGTGTGTGTGTGTGTGTACGCATCCATACTGACGCTTGTGTGAGTGTGTCTGTGTGTGTGTTCCACATCAGTGACAGTGCAATATTAAGCTATAATGGAGATAAAAGTAGAACTATTTGCAAGCCCATTTCTCTCTTTCCATTCCAACGGTTCCAGTGGTGTCATTTGTTATAGTGTGGCATCGAATAAATTGCTTTGGGAGCACCACAGCTGGGATGACTATCTTGACAGATCGCATTCAGTTGAATGGCTGCAAAGCATATTCATCTCACTCAAATCCTCCTACTGTTTTGGGCATTCAGTCTTGTTTTACAAGTGGCTGATGACTTGTTCTAATTGTTGTTGTTGTGTGATCAACAACATCAGCAGTTGGACGTGGGGGATGCACACAGCATAACTTCCTCTACTGGTGGATGAACGATTAAGAGTGATGGTATTATGATGAAAAGAGCAACATTACTGACTCAATTATGGAGAGTAGAGCTGGAGGGTACAAACTGCTGACAGCTGTTTGCTGTTCTCGACTGCGTGTACTTGATGAGAATTTTCTCTTGTCGCAGCTAAAATGCCGACTTGTTAATTGGGGCGAAACCCAAACAGTTTTTGTTAGATCTGGGGCATGGGGAGGTAAAAAGGGTGAGGGGATTTGTTGGTTTAAGGTGCTCTCATTTCATCACCTCCCCTTCCATCCTATCCATTGTTGGTGTGTTTGGGTTTTATCCAACGCTGTTTTTGTCCTGCTTTTCTTCTGTGAGCTCCTCTGAGAAATCAAAGTATCTATGTGTCTGCTGTCTCATCTTTCATTTTCCATATGACACCCACACAACAAACAACAAAATTGGAACCACAAGAAAAGGAGACCAAACCTCACAAGCAACATTAATCCCTTGGGTCGAGACTGAAATCACAACAACCAGTGCTGCTGCATTCCTCTTCAAGTTGATGCAGCAAAGTCTGAATTAGCCTGTAATAATCCGAACATTGCTGCCACCTTTGCAGATAAACTTAAAAGAAACGTTGGCTGACAGCAAAGTGGAGGAAGACAGATAAAGGCAGGAAAAGTGAGCGAGCGAGAGATAAGCGTTTTACAAGAGATACCAGCCGTGTGAGGAAGGAAGTTTGCTGTCAGTGTAGGAATTTGGGTCATATCTCGGTGAACGTTGCCTCATCATCAAGTCAGCGTGTTGATTTTTGTACTGAAGTCCTTAAAATTATGTGTAGTCAGTTTTGTGCTGTCATTGAGAAAGTGAGTATTAAAGCAGTTTTGTGGGACAGGTTAGCTGTTAGAAATGGTATGTTTCCTTGAGCTAATGATTAGCCATGACTAACAAACAAACACAAGACCTAATGTTTCCTTTCCGTCGAATTTGTGGAACGCTTTTTCACACATGTATTCATTATTCTTTCAGAGCTTCAACACTGTTAACATAAGCAAGCCTTACTTGTCTTATTGATCTAGTTAGACATGCAGTGGGAATCATACTTACTACACAAACTGCTTCTTTTTTTTTAATGAAATATACAGTATTACAACTGTGCAACTCTCATCAAATATTTTGTCACTCAGCAGACAGTTTGACTCGTCATACTGTGTAAAGCGCAGCTGTTACTAATGACACTGATGACGACTCTGATCTATTCAGATTCCGCAGTAAGCTGCGACAGCGAACCAACGTGAACTATACAAGGAGCCTGAAAACTGAAGCAGCTAAAAGGGAATCAACCATTGTTCATTTAATTACAGACACCTGTGCTTCTCCTACTGCGTCACGTCCTCTGTGGAAAAGGCTGTGAGTGATATAAACTAAAATCGACTCGTTTTCTTTCCCTCTTAAAGTGGATGTAATCTTCACACACTGCAGTATAAAACTGTAATGCAGGCAGTCATATGTTGGGGAACTCATTTTGTACTTAAAGTATTGATTTGACTGTATTTTAGCTTCTCTCTTGTTGGGAAACTGGGTATCAGATGGAGAGACAGAAAAGAAATCAATGTGTCTTAGATTGGGACAACTTCACCCACTAACAAGTGACCGACACACCCACACAGAGCATAGTGTTTCAATTGGTCTGAACATGAGCTATATAGAGAGAAGTGAGCTTCATTCAACTGCTGATAAAGCTCAAATGAACTAAACTCGCCTATATTGACCTGAACTGAAAACAAATGTGGACTCCAGAAGATGTTAACTTAATCTTAAAGTGAGCCACAATAACAAAGAGAACATTACGACACAACACCCCACGGAAGTGAAAAGTTTCATGTAGTTTGCAGCGTCCAAAGGGGGAAAAGCAAAGTCAATATCAAAGCACTGGCTTTCATCGTGTTTCTTTCAGTGGGACAGATTTGTGTGTTCCCAATAGCACTGAGAGATTAGCATGTTATTAGCACTAAGAGCACTGGAAGTTTAACGTATTTCATGTTAAATAAAGAGCTCTTTCATTCATAAGCTTTCAATAGGCACTTTAAAAAAAAAACCCCAAAAAAACAGCGCTGCAGTGTGCACTTCACTCAGTGTCTGTTTAGCACCACTGCCTAAAACAAGTAGCACTTAGTGAAGTACAAAGGGACTAGCCGCTGTGTTTTACTGTGCAGACCATATTTCAAACAGCGAAGAAGAAAGTGGCTTATAAAGGCACCCTACCTCTTAATCCCTGTCTCAACTCTGCTAGACCAGGCACCACCAAGGGCTATCTATCTATCCAACCCTCCATGTACCCATTGAAAGCCACACACACACACACCCGCCGTCACACACATACTGTGATTGGCACCATTAGTTACACAAGGACCAGGCAGGCACCAGAGTATAATGACTTTACCCAGGCGAGAGGTGAAAAATTGGATTGGGGAAAGTTTTTGAGAAGTACTTTACTGCCTGCTGGGAGTCACAGTAAAGACAAGCCAGGGCAAAACAAGGTGCATTAAAAAAATAAAATAAAATCTGCCAGCCTCTGATTTATGGCTCGTCTCTTTGTCTGCCTTTGTCTTTATTTAGATCTGGAATAGAACAGTTGTTTTGATTTAATAGTAATAGTAATAACTGTTCTATGAGTATGTTTGTAGGCCTGAAACTTTACCTTATTGTTTAATCCAATAGCAAACGGGAGGTTGCAATCAACAACTACACAGTGAAGTGCCTCTAAACCCTACACACTGCAGTGGTATACTTATTAATTCATAAGAAAAATATATAAAGAAAGCATAAAGAATTAACCAGATTTGTGTAGCAGAGATGTTTTTTGGATTTTCTATCCTGTTAACTATCTCTCCACTGAAGAGAGAAAAGTGTTGCGTTCCCCTGGGGGGATCTCAACAGCTAAATTTGGAACCACTGATTTACAGGCTTATGCAAGCACTCACGCAACTGTGGCTCCCAATCTTTTTGACTGGTGACTCAGTTAAATGAAGCTGTCTACATGCGTGACCCCTCAAAAACCCCAAAATACAATCTGAAAATAACTGGTTATATGCATCTAATTTCATCTAATTTTTTTCTAATTAAAAATTAAAGTATTTTTCTGTCTTGCACTGACAACACAAACATTCTGTAGCCAATTGGTTGATGGATATACAAAAACAACAACATTATGACCGATTTTAATATCCATTATTGATGTACCATGTGATCAGAGCTGATACTGAGTATGCTTGGATACATTTAGGTCCACTCTAGTATTAGACATATTGCCACACAGACCTCAGAGCCATGACCGTAAACCCTAAGTGACCTGATTAAGTATAATTTGGACCCTGTCTGACTCTGAACCCAGGTCAGGTCTTGGTTCCTTTTGAACAGAGTGAACCTGTGAATACCTAATTTCCTCCTCTGCTTTATCTTAAAAGTCCAGTGTGTAAGATTTAAGGGGCTCTATTTACAGGATATGGCAGAAATAGAATATAATATGCATAATTATGTTTGCATTAGTGTATAATCACCTGAAAATATACATTTTTATGATTTTGTTACCATTGACTGAGCCTTTTATATCGACAGATGTGGTGGATCCTCTTCAATAGAGTCCACCATCCATGTTTATACGGTAGTCCAGTATGGATTAACTAAACATTGACTCTAGTTAGAGATAGGAATGAGGCCACATGCCTCGAAGCCTAACACACTGGTCTGGTGTTTGGTGTTTAAAGCCCTGTATATTTATTTTTTTAAGAAAAATGTTTAGAAGAAGAACAAAGTTTTAAAAAAAATGAACCAGATTTCGTGTAGCAGAGATGTTTTTCTGATTTTCTATCCTGTTTACCATCTCTCCACTCATATCAGAAGTGTTGTGTTCCCCTCGGAGGGGGGTCTCAACAGCCAAATTTGGAACCACTGATTTACAGGGCTATGTGAGCACTCATGCAACTTCTAAATAATTTCCATATTCGTGGGGTGAATCAAAACAGCTGTTATATGTCAAAACTATATGAAGAGAAAGACAGTAAAAGAGAAAAGTCATGAATCAGAGGCCTGGTTGGCTGTTTTAACATGTCACTACTAGTGACTCCCAACATGCAGTAAAGTAGTCTGCCAGTCTGGAGTGCAAAACACATATAAAACACAACTGTAACAATTTGGATATTGCATACAAATCTCCCCTCTGAATTGGATTGTTTTATCAGGCTTGGGCTCATTGGCTAATGTGCATTTGTATATCTAACTAAAAACAAGCCATTAGCGAAAACCATTGAAAAAAAAAAAAAAGCAGATAATATGATAGTAGGATTTCTCTGTAATTTACCCCTCACATCTGCCACTCCTCAATGTCATCCTTCTGCCTGACTGGGTGTGAGTCAGAGTTATATGCCTGGACATAGAAGCAACTGACTCATGCAGCCTCAAGTCATACAGAATGGGCTCGCACACACACACACACACACACAGACAGACACACACACAGACCTGCTTTTCAAAGCCACAGATACTGATGACACATTCAGTAACATGTTATCAGAGGACATTGCACAGAGGGCACACGCAGAAAGAGAAACAATGATGTGATTTATAGTATCCGGAGGCTAAGGTGAAAATGAGAGGGTCACCAGTCACCTCCGTACTCACGCGCTGGGGGGCGTTGTCAAATCGTCTCTTCCTTTCACACCTAACACCTCATCAGAAGTTTGTCCTACATATAACTCAACTGTGACAGCACAGTTGAGATAATAATCATAGAGAACCGTCAAGCCACCCTGCCATATGTTTTGGTTTCTGTTTGAAATCCCAGTTGGATCCATAGTCAAAGCATGCATTTCAGCCACTTATCTTGAGCACGCACGCTCATCTTAATTAGCTATCAAATGATGCGGATCAAACGATTTTCTTTCCTCTCAGATGCATTTGCTCTGATCATCTCATCCCTCTTTCATGCGTAGCTTAGTTCTCTTTCGTTTTCTTCACGTCGAAGAAAGTGGTGATCACTGAAATGTTTTGGGAAAGGAAGTAAGTCTGTGTCCACTTGTGTGTTCATGGCTCTGTTTGTGCTCCCTCCCTTTTGAAACTTAGAGAATATACACAAGGTAACTGAAACAACAGGATTGAGGTCTACGATCCTTGTTAATAACCCTTACGTGACTGAAGGAGATAATAGTTGATGGTTCGAAGAGAACGAAACAACTCAAGTGAAAAGAAAGAAGGATGGGGTAAACAAAGTATGGGCAGTGGTGGAGGTGAGAGAGGGGCTTGTTGCATCCTGCTGTCGTACCCACCCCCTAATTGCTTAGTATTTATGGTGGGAGGAGTGGTATGTGTGGGCAACATGCTTCTCCACATATACACACCCAAAACCAAGATACACACTAAGAGATTCCGTCACCCTAGAGGGAGTCATTTGTGCTAGCATGAGGTCGGTGGGAGGCTTTTACGGGTCGTTATGTAGCCGGCTCTCTATTCCTGGAAGAGCGTTGGTATCTTTTGATCAAATTCTACCCCACTCTCCAGTAACCTGCTTCCTATGAATTGTGGGCTAATTGTGCCATATGGGTTTGTGTGATTGTGTGTGTGTGTGAGTGTGTGAGTGCATGTGTGTCTGGGTGGGCAGAGACCTTTCTATTCTTGATTGATTGTTGTCATCTTGGCGGATTATTGAGTTAGCAGCGAACGTGATAGGCTTACTACAGCATCTCAGAGGAGAGAATACACATGCACGCACGTCCCTCATGCCCATACATTTCTTTAATTCAATGACGGCTGGAAATATTTCAGGGAAAGGGTCCATAGCTGTGTGTAATAAGACCATCTAGGGATCTAAAGTATGTGTGTCGGATTGATGAAGGTTCGTGCTCATTAACACAACTGCTAGCCTGTAGTGGAGCAGTGATCCATGTAGGAATGCATGTGTGCAGAGGGCATAGTGTACGTTCCTATGAATGTTTAATAATAGTGAGCAATTTGTCATGTTAAACCTCAAATGTGTAATTAAAAACACACAAATTCAGTTTACAGTCATGCCAAAGATATTTTACAGTTAACCTACATACTTTAATCAACTGTTATTTTGCCGATTAGGTGCAGAAAGTCTGTAAATGAGCTTCCCCCCCAAATTAAAATGTCTTCTTTCTTTTAGTACCAAGTACACCCAGATAAAACCTCAAGGCTATTTGCATTCATTCATTCAAATAGAATAAAAGCTGTTTAACAGATTTTGTAGTCTTTGGATCTGGCTTTTTTCCCCCATCAGGATTACCAGAGGACATTCGGAGAGCTCTGCAAGATGAACTCCCTATCTTCTCTCTGATATTGTGTGGGAGAGCTACAATTTTTCTTTTTCGAAATTATTAATTTGGTTTTCAGAGAGGAGCTACAATTTTTAACAGATCTCGACTAAAAAAAACGTAACTATGTTGACATGATTGACTGTGGGCAAGGTTGCCATTTTTGATGAGCAGGGGCAGACTGTGGGTGAAGGCAGACACTTGAAAAATAATAATCAGTTTGTATAACAAAAGGCAAATGTGTTTATGGCTGTTCTAAGTGACCACACTGAAAGGTAGGGGGAAAAGTCTGTCCTTTTTATAGAGAGAAATCGTTCTGATATGTCGATAATGGTGCCCATTTTCAGACGGCCCCCCCTGATAGACATTCACAGTCTTGCAGTCAGTTGTATGTCTGAAATATGAATGATAGATCTGTTAAGTCAGGAAAAAATCAAACTCCATTTCTCACTTCTGCATAGCTGGTCAATTATTGCATGAAATGACTGTGAATATTAGGATTGTCAGTTTGTAAGAAACTTACATAAATTGTTGGACATAGCCCTTCCAATCTGACAGTGGAAAGGCGTGGGGGGATGGGTTTTTTCCAAAGTTTAGTCTTTCTTTGTCAGTTCATCAGTTCGCTTTTTGCTCAAATGCTGAATAAACTGAACAGTTGCAGCTTTAGTTCTTTGGTTGTCCTTATGTGTTCAGGTCACAGATGTTTGCCCACCTCTAATCGGTTGAAGATATGCTTGTTAATTTCATTCATCAGGTGTGAAATTGCGTTTCTCACAAATTTGTCCTTTTGGATTCGATTTGATCAGGACATCAGGCTTGCTTCTCATTAACATTACACCTTATTTCTTATGTCTTCATAAAATGCCCAGACAATTCATGAGGGTCTGTCCTGTAAGCTGCCTAACCGGTTTAACTGCGGCTTAGCCTCACCTCATCTTTGCTGACGTCCTCCTGTATGGGTTTTATTGAATTCTTTAACCATGAACCAGAGCAGACCAGAAGATGTACGACTCCTTTGACTTTATTCATTTCCTTCAGGAGGATAGACAGAGGTTATTAAGGGTGTGGTGGGGTGTGGTGGGGTGTGTGTGTGTGTGTGTGTGTGTGTGTGTGTGTCGTGTGTGTGCGTGTGTGTGCGTGTGTGTGTGTGTGTGTGTGTGTGTTGGTGGGGAGGGGTCGTTCTACGTTAGCATATGTCATTTGTGATTTTTCTCTGCATTATCTCCCATTTCTGATTTATCTGTTTTTTTGCCATCTTTTTTTATATTATTCTCCCCATCCATCTCAATTTCTGTCCTCCGTCCAGTAGAGTGCAAGTGCTTATCTTTGGATTTCTGAGCTATTCCCTGACATTGGTATGATAATGCTTGGTGCAGATCACAGTTCACTCACCTCACCCCACACACACCCTGTCTGCGGAGTCATTGCCTTCGCTCCTTTTTTGCGAAGATGTGTTCATTTTTAATTATCACTCAGTATTTGATCACCTCCCTCCCCTGCCTGTCACAATGTCTCATTGGGTTACTGGTAACATTTCCATTACATTAAGAAGAGCAGCCACGACTGTGTACCCGAGTGTGTGTGTGTGTGTGTGTGTGTGTGTTTGCGTGAATGTGCTCTGTGGTGCGTTTCTATCACTGCGGCAGAGACGAGATTCCTCCTTCCCTCATCCATCTTCAAGCGCTTGGCTGGAAATGACATGTCGACACACAGCGAAACACATCGTTGCTTGAGACGTACACACACACACACACACACACACACACACACTCTGGGAATGAAATGGAATTGGATTGGCAATGAAATTCTAATTAAATGGTTCGCATGGGTCCCCCCTGTTTTTTCCCCCAAATGGCATGCTAATTGAGTTGATGCAAATAGGGACTCACAGTCTTAAAGATTCAAATTGCTTGGTTTTGTTTTTTTTTTTGTTTTTTTTGCTGTTGCACAAAATGTTGCATGCAAAGAGCTCAGGTAGGGGGAAGGGAATATCGAGCATGGAACGAAAGGACATCATGAATCTATCTTCTTTATGTACAAAGACTTGGCCTTAAGTCACTGGTAACATAGGAGTGGAAAGGGTGAAAACTGTGGAATCCCTTTCTTCATTGTAGAGGGTTTAACTTTGCTTGTGTGTATGTGTCCATGTGCCATGTATACACGTTTACGAGCAAATGTTTTAATAAGCGCCTAAGCTCACTGCAGTGGTATTATTAAGGAAGGCCCTCGCCTCCCATAAAGTTCCCAGAGAATTCTCATTCCTAGAGGCCATTGGCAGGAAGGTTGGAAATGGTGAGCTTCTCTATATCTCAGCGGGGTTTGAATCGATAAATCTGTCACTGTTTATTTTATAAAACTTCCACTCTTCACCTCTGGGCGCTACTCACAGTTGGAGGCTGAACACTCAAGCTGTTCATGTCGACTCGCTCAATATAGGATTGTTGGCCAATTGCTGTGAGGTGAAAGTATATTGTCTTTAATAAACTATGATCGGTACACAAGTTGCCTAGTTTGACATTTTTCTAGGGCCGTTTTATGGACTGTAGATTTGGCAACCCCAGAACGTTCTTCACAGTTCACTATCACAGCAGGGGAGGTAGTTTGCTTCCAGGACATGTCAACCTAATAACATTTGTCTCTTGTTCTTTAGGTGCTGGCTTTAGAGAGACAAGTCTTTGACTTCCTGGGTTACCAGTGGGCCCCAATCCTTGCCAACTTCTTCCACATCATAATTGTCATCCTCGGCCTCTTTGGCACCATCCAGTACAGGCCGCGCTACATCGTGGTGGTGAGTACACATAACTGAAGACTAGCAGTTTACATGAAACTCTGTACAGCCTGTCACATAATCCTCTTCCTCACGTTTTTTGTTAAGCAGCGTCACATCACTTTGCATTAGTCCTTTGCCTGTGAATCTGATCAGACGTTTTGTTGCCTTTCCTCTCTAATTGCAAAGTGTGCTGCACTCTCTTGAGCATTGTGCAACACCCTTAAATCACTCTAATCCCATGGTAATTAGGACTAATTAAAGGGGGTGGGGGGTGTTGGGGTGGCAACTAAGGAGCTCATCAGATTTATACTCACCGTTGAGTTTCTGGACAGAGAAGGTCATTCTTTGAAACACGTTGCGAAGCTTGTGTTTCCTGATTCCTTTTGTTAGAAAGTGCCGTTATGAAGCACCATGAATATGCTTTTATGCACTTCATTTATTTTATTTTTTTTAAATCATCTGAGGCATTTAAAGACTATTGTTGAGCAGCTGTAGAGGAAGCACAGATGGCAATGACAGGAAAGAATTGGGGGAAGCGACAAAGAGATAGAGTATAAACGAGTAAATAAAGAGAGACGGGGAGGAGAAAACGCAGCCACACAGGATAAGGTGAAGAAACAGAGGAAGCGGGAATTGAAGGGAGGAGAGGAAGGACTGGAGGGAAAGTAGACCCATTGTCTCATGTTAAGTGGAAAAATGGGAGAGAAAGCAAGCTCAGGAGTTTCATGATTCAACATGTATGTTTTTACGAAGGTGCTGTTTTGCCCTACGCTCTTCCTCTGACGCCTTTTGACATTTTAAACACTAATTTCATCGTGAGTCACAAGGTTTCACAACATTCACAATAATGACTCTCTCTCTGTCAGTGAATACCTGTCCAAGTCTGTCAATAGTTGGCGGCCTGACTGTACAATTTTATAAATGGTTGGAGTCGTGAACTTAATTCAGCCTTGTCTGTTTAACAACCTGCAACTCCCTCAGGGCTTAAATAGACTTGCTGAACTTACTGGCACATTTTTTTTTAAATAAGTGAGGTCTTTCATACAAATTCATGTGTGTGTGTGTGTGTGTGTGTGTGTGTGTGTGTGTGTGTGTGTGTGTGTGTGTGTATATATATATATTGTGTGGCATGTGTAGTAATGCATATGTGCTCAGGAGCCCATTCATTTACCCTGACATTTTATTCCATAGCTGTGATACCCTGTTATGTTCAGTTCATTTAGTTTCCATGGAGCTAATCTGTCTGTGTCTTTTCCCCACAGTATACAGTATGGGCCGCTCTGTGGGTAGCCTGGAACGTCTTCATCATCTGTTTCTACCTGGATGTAGGAGGCCTGTCCAAGGTGAGACTTTCAAAATTTCAGTCTGCTGCTTTTGCCAAACCTTTCGTCACTCATCCATCAGCCGAGACGGATGATGAATGTTCTTTTCTCTCTAAGGTCATGGTTTGTGGGGGAGTGAAGCCTGAATGATATTTCTGTGTCCAAGTGTTGCGCCACCTGCACTGTAGGTGTGTTTTCAGGCATGCTGAAAACCTCGTCATAGCTGACATACACTTGGCCGCAGAAAATACTTTTCTCAGACTGGCTGGCAGGTGTTCTTTTAAAAGCCTCAAGATAAATTGAAGTTGAGGGCAGAATCTCACTTTTAAATCCTTGCAATAACACTGTAATATATGTAAAGTATTTCACTTTTTTAAATGCTTTTGTGAAGAAATATAAGATTTTTTTCCTTAAGCCTGTGTCATAACTAATTTCACACTACATTTCTGAACTTAATCTTTCAGAGGAGGTGACTGCTGACAGTGAAAATGTGTTTGATTTGACTTTGCCACCGCAGTAATGGCACCATCGCTAGAGAGCACATAAATATAAACATAAATCAGCCGAAGATTAGTCTATAAGGGGACACTTCAAACTGGTTAACACTATTCTAAATAAGTTAACAAGAAGTATTAACCTGCACATTTCCAAAGCAACAACACTTGCTATAGTTGCTACTTGCTGAAAGTAAAGTTAGCTCCTAGGGGTAAAACAGACAACCATGTGTCAAACTCTTAAAAAATGTCTGACTTGAACCCAGGTTCACACTGGGACTGTATTCTTTCTTTTCGTTATTTTTGTATTACAGGACACCTCCTTATGAGTTTTTACTTTAATGGTGGCTACACACACTGCATGGACATTGCAAAACACTGTATTTTGTATGACTCTGATGCTGGTAGTGTTTGGTGATATTAGGTTGAAAAAAGGCAACGTTCTCAGTAATACTAGACAAACATACCCTTTGTAATTTATAGCAAAGCATTTTCCAGTGCAAACTTTCTCCTTTCATAATGAATGAGAGAACGGTTCCAGCAGGACAGGGAGAGATGAAGGCAGCGATAATTCTCTGGAAGAAAACTGATCAGTCTCATCTTTGCCAGGAAAAAGACTCAAGTCTGATTTATTTATTTTTTCTCCTGAAAATGATTCAGCTTTAATTCCGACCTTTTGCCAATGTTTTCTTTATCACACCAGTCATAGCTGCTCCTTGTAAAATCTAAAAGTATATTGGAGCATTCTTAAGCTTTATCAGTGCTGAATATTATTGGCTATAACAGGCAAAAAGTACCTGCTAGCAGTGCATGTTATCCTATGTCAAGCCTGAATGCCCTGGTGTGAACAGGAAACACTGCCCAAGCAAACAGAATTACTTGCAGTCTATAAAGAATGCATGACATCAAATATGATCTCACCAAGCTATAGATCACTCGCTAAGCTTTAGGAATCTGCACCACATCCACCAGAACTGCAACACATCAACAGAGATGTATAATATGGCCTTGAAGAATCTTCTATCACTACTACGAGACGTGAATAGGGTAAATATTTTAACTAATTATCACCATTAAACCTCCCCAGCTAATTACTTACATTATTTTTGGATTACATTTTTTTTCTAAAATTTTATGTTCATGTTCATACAAAGTTTCATGTATCACATAAATTTATGTTTTAACTACCACATAAAGTATTATTAAATACCAACTTTTATTTATTCAGAAGTCTCCAGATGCAAATGGACAAAGTGAAGTAATTTAAACCTACTAAATCTGTTTTTTTTCTTTCTTTCTTTCCGCTAGTCTAAAAGAAATGTTATGAATGCAAAATAGGGATGTTTTGCAGTCACAGACTTTAGCTCAATCAATCCATTGTCAAAACTGATCAGTGCATGAAACGAAATGTTTTTTTTTTATCTTCGTCTCTGCTGACCTGTTGTTGAGTTCAAGTTCACAATTTAATAAGTAAATAATCTGGAAAAAAAATCCTCCTCCCAAACCACTATGCACATACATAGACTCTCTTAAATTTGTATGTACACTTAAATTTACACAACCTTGTAATTTATCCGCCCTCTCTCTCCCTGTCAACTTGTCGTCTCCCATTTATTTTACTCTTCTCACTGCTCCTTTGATCTTTTTTAATTTATTCCACATATTTTGCAAGTTCCATAACTTGTCTATTTTTATTTTAGCCTTCTCTTCTCTTCTCTTCTCTTCTCTTCTCTTCTCTTCTCTTCTCTTCTCTTCTCTTCTCTTCTCTTCTCTTCTCTCCTCTTCTCTTCTAGCTATTGACGTGTGTCTTGCCCAGTTGCCTGCCTGACCATTCAGAGTAATGAATTCATGTAGGCAACAGTCATCTCAAACCGGTTCAGACAGCCAAAATGAATCTCAGAAACACCTTCCCAAGCTCCGGCGACTTTGTCATTGTGTGATAGACCTTGGCTCCATCGTGTGTGTGTGTGTGTGTGTGTGTGTCTTCCTGCATGGTTCCTTCTAGAATAATGAGGCTTGTAGGGGCCAGCTGCTTGGGGCTGAGGCTGGGCATTAACCCGACAGATGGAGCCAGCCTGGGCTCCCAGCTCTGCATATGGTGGCCAGGAGGAGAGCTGGCTAATGGAGCGCACACACACCCACCCACCCACACCTCATGCACACATGCACGACCCAGCTTGGCTTATGGCTTTCAGAGAGATCCCCAAGACATTTTATCATAAAACAGAGTCAGCTAATTCTGTCTGACTTGCCTTGACCGATGTTGACAGGACTGTTCTGGTGGGTGTGTTAGACACACTGTGTTTGTATGTATGTGTGTGTATTTGTGACAAGGCCCTTGAAGTGAGGGGGCAGGTTGCTGGAGTCATATGCCACATGCTCTGTCACCTCCTATTGATCCCTTATCCCCTCCCCCACGGCGCAAGACAGACTGACAGACAGACCCCTGCTACTCTACACACACCTCTGTTTTAAGTCCACAGTCATTCACTGCTTCTCTTTTTAGCCATTCTTTCTCACACTCTACACACAATGACTGCAGACATCAAGACTTTGGACTCTAGTCTGTATGAAGCCGTCTGAAAAACCCTTCCTTCGCTATTTTAATAACTGAGGTTTTCAGAAATCTTTTCCGATAAATCCAATGTTAAGCTCTGATTCTAACTAATCTCTCATCAAATAATTTTCTCCTCTGCTTGTCTTTTGAAATTGTAAGAGACAAAAAAAGCACAAAAACAAGTAGTCACTTATCTAAATAGCAAACATCTGTCTGGTTGTTTGAATGTTAGTCTTTTGATTTTCTGATTCAAACAAAATCTGGTGCTGTGGCAAGAATGCAGGTGTTCCCATTCATTCAAATGGCTGCAGCAGTGTGAGCCACGGGGTATGCCAAAAAAAAAAAAACAGCAACCTGCAGCGGAGAAATTGATCCAGAAAGCCAAAAACTATCCAGGTGCAGTTCATGGTCCAAACTCTCCCAGTTGTGATGTAGCTTGGTTTATCTCATGTACCCAGATTATACATCTGTATCTGGCTCACAGTCTATGCTGCAAAAAAAGTGACACCAAGAAGTTTCCTTTGGTCTGTGTCCATTTGTTTGAGAGAGAAAAAGAGGCAGCAGTGGTCAAGCGACATCGCCAGTGAATGGGAGTGAGGTAGCACCAACAGCGACAAAGACGGTGGATCAGAGAAATAAAAAGTTATTTTCTGATTGTTTAATAGAAGTTATGTTCATCACAAATAAACACGCCCACACCACCCATACCCCACACTACACCACCTCGCAGTGATTCACTGCAATGCCTAATTTGGTCTGAATACTGCCTTAGGGGTTTGGCTGGATGGATGGCAATGCTGTCTGCCTGTCTATCAGTCCATCCCTCTGCCAGTTTGGTCCAAATTGAAAAAATCCCAACAAATATTGGATGGATTGCCATGAAATTTTGAAAACACACAATTCCTACTGAATTTGGTGATCCACTGACTTTTTCTCTAGTGCAACATGAGGTTGACATTCTGGTATCAGTTGAAATGTGCCAACAACTTTTGGATGTATTACCATCAAATATGGTATGAGCATGTTGTCATGCATTAAACTCAAAAGCACAGTCGTACATAAGGACGGCCTCACAGCTGATGCCTGAAGATTATTTTTTAGTTTACTTTTGTGAACCAAAATTGTTTCAATTTTAATGTCCTAAGGGTAGATTTACTTTCACAGCCAGTACAACATAAAATCTAAATCTAAATGTATCTGATTCAGGATATCAAAGGATTCACACAATCAATATTACTTGATAAAATGCTATTAAACTCCAATGCTGCTCCAGAGTGGCTAACATAAGCCTACGCTGCTTCTGTCTCTGTGATTTCATGTATAGCTAAGTGTTATCAGTAACATTTCTCACATTTCTGTTTGTTTTGTTGGACAAGTTTGTGAACATAAAGTACGAATTTGAAGGACAGCTCTGTTTAACAGCCCAGAAACTCTGCCGTTTTGCCTGAGTTAACAGGTAGCATTTATGAGCCGTGAGTTTGTTTTGTTTTGATTTTGTGATGACAGCATAATTGTATTTTCAGCTACAGTAAAACACAATATGAGTATAGGCAAATGTACAGTTATGTTAATGCTAACTTAAAGAGGGAGAAGACAAATTAACTGAACCTTTTTCTTATTGTTTTGGTGCATTAAACCTTGAAATGTTAATATGAATGTCATTTTCACATGCAAATGAAGTTTTCAGATTAATCCGCCTCAGTGTGGATGTAATCCAAAACAGTCCCAGCTTTCCTCTCTCTTAAACTCCACACACAGCAACTGCAGACTTTTTTTTTTTAGAGAATATAGGCGACTATACTCAACACAGTCTCTCTAGCTCCTGAATGAATATACAACCATCGTGCATGCAAACCTTTTGTGAAATGTAAGTAAATACAAGACTCTCATCAGAGCCAGAAGAGTCTACAATGCCCACTTAGCCTCTCAGGTTTGCTCCCCAATGTGATCACACAAACATAAACTCACTTTTCTGTAAACAATAAAACAGAAATGAGATTCTAATCATTTAATGTTTAGCTTTATGCTCTCATGTCTCTAGTGATTCCAGTAACAGGATTGTCTCCAAATATGTATTGACTGTTGTTAAAGAAAATAGTTTGAGCAGTATCAGTAGTCTAACCTTGAATCTATGATATGAACGGATTGATTTGTTCTTTGTGCATGGGAGCATAACAGTAACACTCCTGACAGTAAGTTGCCAAAAGCTTCTTGAGTATCGACTGCTGATATACTGTAGCCGAGTGCGGCTAAAGCTTGGATAGAGATGGTTTCCCTAGCTCGCAGGCTCAATCAATGGCATCTGTCAAGTCATTAGTCTTCACAATCCTACCTATTGACCTTCAGCCGCCCTTGTTATTGTGACTGTATGAGAGAATGACAGAATGACAGAGAAGGAAAATGGAGACAGGAGATGATGATGGAGAAAAAAGAAAGGGAACACATGAGGTAGCATCATTTTAATATTGTTGATGACTCCTGTTGCAGCTATTTCTCATTGGCAGAAATGTGTTGTTGAAAGTTGTTACTATCAGTAATTTGTTGATGATGTCTACATGTCAGTGTGAGTGGGGGTGGATAGGCATCAGAGATGTTTTCTGACAGCACTTGGCTCTGTTAATAATGCATGTCTTGTCACCGAGGGGCAGATGCAGGGTTAGATTGCTGTATTGGGGTATTGATTGGTGTGAGCGTCTGTATGTGTGGCCTCATATGGCTGTGTGCAAATTGAACATCACCAGAGTGTACAAGAGCTACATGTATAAAATGCTTGATCTGAAAGTTTAAAAACTTTCCTTTCAGAAAGCAAGTCTGTAGGCTCTGAATGAATTCATTTACTCGTAACCTATGTATTTAGGCATGCCGTATGTCTCATTAATATTCAGTCAAAACAAAAATGGTTTAACTCACCCTGGTTTTGGAATATCCGTTTCTGAGAGCCACAACACAGTGAGGGTGATTGAAGTTTAATTTAGTGGTCACGAAACTATTCAGCAGCAACTTCTCTTTCCTGAAACAATGTCCCTGTTATTCTGGAAAACCACAAAACACACTGTCAGCTGTTTTCATTGGGCATATTTATTCACCAGAAAGTAGTTCCAAAGGAAACTGTTGACTGTGAGATTTGTGGTTTATCCTGAGAAACAGACACACACATCGGTTCTAGAAAGACTGATGTGTGTAACTTTCCGACACTTTAAGGCATACAAACAGAATTGTATTCACCTGTATAGGGGTGACAGCAGAAATCTCAAAAACTGGGTGTATAAATCTAAAATCAAACCTGTCTAGATAAAATAATAAAATGTGATTCAGCCAACTTAGAGGCATGGCTCTAGGGATACCAATATCGACCAGATCACTTTGATCCAGACTGAAATATCTCAACAGCTATTGGATGGATTGTCATGAAACTTTGTACGGACATTCATGGTACCCAGAGGATTAATCCTAATGACCTCTTCCTGCTTTCCCTCTAGCAGCACTATCAGGTCGGAGTTTTAATTTGTCCAGCCCTTTGGTTTACGACCAAATACCTGGAGAAAAAAAACAACTAATTACATTCCCAGTTTAATTTATTTGTCACATATAATCATAAAAGAAAAAGTATAGTTAAATGTATTTATGTGGGCTCCTCCTGCTATACATTCTTAATAGAACTGAAGTATTAATAGTAATAGTTAATAGGTAGTAATAATAATAGTATAATAACGACAATGGCAATAATAACACACAACATTTAATAATAGCAGTAAGTCCTAGGTCCTCATTTAGGATCCTACTGGCCTGAGGGTAGAAGCTCTCCTTGAGCCTCTCAGAACTGGTCTGGTGTATCTGATACCTTCTTCTTGATCGTAGCAGAGAGAAAAGAGTGTTATCCGGGTGGTTGGATATAACAGCTATAACAGCTATAAAAATAACATCCAACATCTACCACAGGTGTCGAGAGATAAGCTCCCTGCCTCCTGTACAACATGGTTTGCTCATAAAGAATACATGAATGTATGTCATCAGTAAAGAATAAAGTCCAAGCAAAGAAGTTAATGTTCTTTTTCTCCTTTCAGGATAGTGACCTGCTGACATTTAACATCTCAGCCCATCACTCTTGGTGGAGTGAACACGGACCTGGCTGCGTGAGGAGAGAGATGCCGCAGGCTCCAGGAGTCCGCACCACCGAGAGCCACTCCTACATCACTGTCATGGGCTGCCTCATGGACTACCAGTACATCGAGGTCATGCATAGTGGCACACAGATTCTTGTTGCTGTGAGTACAAGCTGGAGATGGTAACATGTGACTCTAGTCTCTGTTCATGTGCAGATACATACATGTGTGAACATGCCACAGGAACTCATCTTATCACATACTTAACACCAGCAGCAGCCTCACTCACCGTGGGAGTTTTATGTATGTGAAAGGTGAACATGATGGAAAGGAAGGTGATGTTATTGTTCCCCCTCAAGCACTTTTCTCAATGTAATTCCACAGCACTCTTGTATTTTGTCTATCGCAGCCTCCCTTCCTCTGTCCCGGTCATTGAATGAAAAATTGATCTGTTGTTTTGTCTGGCTGAGACTCAGACTTGCCAGCTGCTAACAGGTTACTCAAACACTGGAAGGACTGTCATTGTCCTCTTTATACAGCTCTGTATGAATACGCCAGAAAGTCACATCCTGCCAGCATGCACATTTACACACACTCATACATAACTGACTAACCTGATATTGGACGTGGGCCAGGACCCTCTTAGTTGCCAGCACAGCAGGTACTTGGGTTTAGGCTTGAACATTACACACATTTCCTTACAGTAACATTCACTTAACACACACTTTGACTCCACGTAAACACACCCACAGCTATTTTTCACACTTGTTATCACTTTATTACTTGTGGAGTAGATTTAATGGTGGCAGGAGGTGACCGAGAGCAAGAAGGGGCTAATACACAGCAGCTTCATCAGCCTTCAGTGTGCTGTTGGGTTTCATTCGTACCATCTAATCTTGAGCTAATTTACACCTGGGAGAGCACAGTGAATGCAGTTAACTGCATGGCGGATTAGAAAACTAGCAGAGAGACCCAGTGTTGAGAAGCAATGGATTGTACCATTCATCCCCTCACCCCCATGGAGAAAGATAATAAAATGGCTGACCTCACTTTATAGCCCCAAGTTTCTCACTGAACCTCATTAGCACTTGCTCTATAGGCAGTGAATTGGTTTATTCCTTGCCTCATGTGGACTTTTGAGAGATGGCGAGACATTTTAGCTGCATTTTTACATGGTATTGTCCAGCTAACTATTCAACTGCATCTCTGTGGGAACAGCTCCTGAGAAAGGAAGGGACATTGGTGCTGAAAATCCCTCATCACAAATGACATCATTTTCCTTTTAGCCTCACTTCCTCTCAGGGTAAAAGCAGAACACCTCTCAAGAAAAAAATAAATTAAAAAAAGAGTCCTTTAAGAAGTCCACTAGTGTTTTGGTTTGTCCCTTTTCCTCTCTGGTGGAAAAGAGCCAGACAGAGAGAGAGACAGTTAAAGGGATGAATAAAAAGAATAGAAAGAAAGTGGGGTGTCCCTTTTGTCTTTGTTAGAGGGGTTTCAAGGTCGCTATGAGGGGCCATTAAATATTTAGTTTGGGCTCCAAGGAGCACGTTTCATTAAGATGAAAAATGTGGATCCATTGGCCAGCAATGGAGGCATCTTTGTCATCTATCTGCTCAGATTCATCTTGAGCTACAGAGAAGCCATTCAAGAGTGAAGCTTTAGATTTGGTAAACTCACTCAGCCCTGTGTTTTTGCTTATTGCTGGTACAGGCTGCTTTCAGCCAAAAAAAACCAAAAAACTTAAAGGCCTAAAGGATGAGCTTGAAGTGGAGGCAACCTTTTCTAACTGGGATAATGTATTATTCATTTATTCAGCACTGAGGGGAATATGTTGCTCCATCTCTGCCCTTATCCTATCCTTTGTTGCCTTCACTGAAACCCAACTGGCCCATCCATTCTACAGTGCATATAGCTGTTGAATGGCTTTAATTTTCTACCAGTGTCATAATAATGACTGATATTTCCCCGTCAGTGTAGTCAGCAGAAAATCCACCCCCATCCTCTTTCTCTATCCTACCATCATCCTGTCTTCTTTCACTTCTTTACACCGCCTTTCGCTGTTAAATAAAACAGTCGAGACTGAGAAAACATCTCCGTCGAGATGGCAGGTAGTTAGGAAGAAAGGTTTGAGAGAGAAGAAGAAAAATTGTGCAAGATGTGATATTCAGTTTACATCTGTAGACATAACCCTTACACACTAAAGGGAGTAGTGAGACATGTCAAGGGGTTGTCAGAGCTGCTGAGCTTCTTCTTCCTAAAACAGCCAAAGAAAGTTCTCACACACATGCGCACACACACACACACACACAACACACACACACACTCACACACACACACACACTCACACACACATAGATATCATATCATTTAGTGTAGGTTATTGCTGCCACAGGCTATGCTTTCTTCTGTTGTCTCTCTACACCCCTGGGAACATGCATTGGGGGGATTGCGTAGAAGTTGATAATGGGAAGAATTGCAGGCTGCGTCATTCTCTCGTTCCATTGCTCATTTCCTCTTTCTTCATCTATCCCCACCCCACACTCACAATCTCTCCATTCTGTCTGTCTTCCTGTCTCCTTTCCCTGCCCGGATCTCACACTTTTTAACTTTTGCGTCAGTCATATTTCCGCCAAGTTAAATGACAAAAAATGATAATGCATTTCTCGGTCTCGCCTTCATCTCTTACTCACTGCCACTTTTGCTTCTTCTCTTGGTTTCTCTGGAGCGTAGATGGCTGTGTCATGTCAGTCTACTGTATGTTGAAGTGCAGGCCCCTGGGTGATTACAAGGGTCCCGTCAGCCCTGCCTGGTGCGGGCAGACCACTGTGATTACCGCTCGGGGCTGTGCTTTCCCATGTGTGTTTTGTGGTTGCTGAGGTCCGCTCATTTCAGCATCATAAAAACCGCATGGCCTCCTGCTCACCCCCTCACTCATCCAAAAGGTCAGGGTGCTTGCTTTGAGTCCATTAGTCCATGTTGTGTTTTCAAACTCTCAGGCTGAACATCCATCACTACCATGGTAAATATATCTTTTTTTTTAATTTTGTGTGTGCTTCATAGGGAGCCAACTGGAAGGATCTTTGATGTGCTCATATTTGAAGTCGAGTAATGTGTCCAGAATCAGTAAATCAGTATTGACTTTTATATATTATTATAATAGCATTAAGCACCTTTGCAGTATGTCAGTGCTGACATTGCATTGTAACTGCACTGTAAGTCGTACAGCATCTGCTTCAAAGGATTATAGAGATCTTGGGATTAAAAGAGGCAGTAGTGAGCAGTTATTAGGTCTACTGGCTGCTGCCAAAAACAGGGAGGAGAAGAGGAAGACCTCAAGACCAGAGGAGAGAATTAGTGTCTAGCGGGCCACTGAATATCACGTCAGGCTACTCGCAATATATCATAAACATCACTGCTCACCATTATACTTCAAAGACTGTCTCAGCCAAGAGCTTTAATTGTTAATCTGTTTTGCAGGGAAATGGGTTTTGCTCAGATTAATCTAATATTTGGTCTTTTTAAACTTCTGAGAGTAGGCGAGGGGAGAACAGAGGACGGCTTGGAAGCGAAAAACAAGCAACATTACTCTTTCTAGCAGCATGCTTGTTTTTCTTTTCGTTTGTTCAGTGTGCACCAGTAGTTTTATTTACCTGCCTCTTTCACCTTCTGTCCATTCCTTTTCTTGGTCCAGAGAGCCCCATTTTTCTCCCCTTCACTAAATCCGACCTCATCTAAAATCTTCTGTATGGGGCTGCATGTGTGGAACGAGCAGTGTTCTCTCTCTACTTACAGCTTTTATTTCTGCATGGGCAGCCTCCTGTATCTGCATTTAGTGTTTTTTGGACGCCAGCATGCTTTTATTTGCAGTTATTTGATGTGGAAGATGCAAATCAGCACAACGGACACTTAACAAACCCATGTAAGCTGTATAGGTGTGTGTGTGTGTACTCACACTTGGAGAGGGGGCTGGGTGGAAAAGAACAGGTGGATGTGGTCTCTGCCGTCCCCATCTCATCATGTTTTGTCATTAAACATGCAGCTGCCCACAGACGAGCACACACATCTAATTTTCTGCAGAGACGCCTGCTCCTTATTGTGAGGCAGAAAGTCCTGTGTAATTAACCTACAAGACATCTGCACCACCCCCTCTCTCTTTCTCCCTTCCGCTCTCCCATGTGATATATTTTACCTACGAATTCCTTTCATTATAGCGCACTTACTGAATTTTCTCCTGACACTGAGCCACAATCAATAGTGTGTTAATTAGCTCGTAGATCGACTCCGATATCCATCACCGCACACACGTGTGCACAGGCCAGTCGGCTGTGGAAAGGAGTCATCTCTAAATTCATATGAAGTCAGAATACTAAAAAAAACGGTAGACTTAGCAACCAACAGTTATTTAATTATAACTATATCATGACATTTTGTATTGGCATGCATGAGTCTGACTTTTCATCAGGTTAATCAATATAAAAATGTCAGTATGTCCAATGAAATGGACTAAGATGGTATGGATAGCATGCAGACATTAACATCTAGCTCGGCTTTGCCCAAGTACAGGCTCACAGAGCTGCTAGCATGGTCGTAGAGTCTCAGTCTTGTTGCTTGGTAAATGATTCGGAGAAAACCATTATTAAATTGCTAAACAATTTTCTGGCAATCGACTAATCAGTTCAGGGCTGCACAGGTGCTATCTTAAATGGAGAGACTGGAGTTAAAAAGCCTAAAGCATCTTCTTGTTTGACCAATCTTTAGTTAGTCGAAATTCATCTACCCATTTTCTGTTGCTGCTTTTCCTTATCAGGGTCACGGGGGGCTGGAGCCATTCCCAGCTGGCTTTGGGCAAGAGGCGGTGAACACCCTGAACAAGTCGCCAATTCATCACGGGGCTGACACATAGAGACAAACAACCATTCACATTCACATTTACACCTACGGGCAATTTAGAGTCACCAATTAACCTGCATGTCTTTGTAGGAGGAAGGCAGACTACCCGGAGAGAACCCACACTGACACGGGGATAACGTGGTTTGTGTTTCAAACCAGGAACCTTCTTGCTGTGAGGCGACCACCATAATTTATTGTGATTTATTGTATTTGTAACTGAAAATAGTACAAGCTTCTAATCATGACAGATTTAAATGTACTGGACTAATATCCAGTGTGCATAGGTGGTTATGTGTCTTTATAGACTGGCACATTCAGTTCTAAACCTGACCCTCATTAGCCTATGCAAATAAGTAACCTTCTTTTCTAGTTCAGCAGCTGGTCGTCTTCTCACGCACACACACATGGATTCCTCAGCCTTAAACTTCTTTGTGTCCTCTTTTTCTCAGAAAAAAACACGGATAATGCTGAACTATCACAAATACCTTCCTTTAGTTTCCTCTACAACATAGTAAATAGTAAATGAGGCCCACTGGAGGACAGCTTTGCTTTTGATGTTTTCCCACATCGAGCTCTGAACTTTTTGTGCTCGTTTTTTCCTTCCTGCTTCTTTCTCTCAGTTGGCACAGATCACTGTTCACTGCTCAACTACCTGCAGAGGAGAAGAGAGACGCGGAGTTAGTAGAGTTAGAGAGGATGAGAGAAAAAAAAAGAGTAGCTTTGCAGATCGAGGAGTGACTGTGATGTGAAGACCTGTGTTTAGAAAGTGACTAACGTCAAGAAATAAGTTCAGAGTGAAAGAGGGAAAAAATAACAACTGATTGACAGCTAAATGAGTTGGCTTTGGCTGCGGTACCTCATCAGAGACAGACTGAGATCGAGCCCCAGATGACATGCGGGGGGCTTTGGGAGCTTAATTAATTTGACATTAGTCTCTAAACTCCAGAAGTGACAGGAGGAAGTCAGAGAAGAAAGCTGTGTGTGTGTGTGTGTGTGTGTGTGTGTGTGTGCTTGTATTGCTATCACTATGGGGACATCAATCTGTTTACACAGTCACACCGTGGGGACCTCTGACACCGTGGGGACCAAAAACCGGGTCCCCACAAGGTAATGCCTCTTAAATGACTGCAGGAGCTGTTCTGAA